>NW_009937717.1:21069-21871 GCF_000696875.1 Nestor notabilis
TTCCCTGGGGGTTTTGATTTCAAATATCATCAGTGCGGTAGTTGTGATACTCAAATATCACAAACACCAAGCAGGACACGGCTACCAAAAACTCCAGAGCAACTATTAACTGCTTCAGGACATGTTGGATTCATGTCAACTTCTGTTCAGATTTGTCACCCAAGAGAGGAGAGGGAACAACCCCCAAACCAACCCCAAATCAATAAACCAACTGCACTGGAATGATGCTTAGAACATATTTCAACTTTTTTTTGCCATTAAAACCACTAAACAGAGTATTCTTATCATAAATCACTGAGCTGAAGAATGTGTCTGCCTCGGCGTGATTAGAAAGCATCAGAAAAATTAATATAACAGGTGTAAAGTGAATGTAAAGTACAAGATAATTCAGGTATTTGTTTGAACAAACAAACAAGTCTCTATCCTTTCAAATCACTATGAAACTGCACTTGGCACAAATTAAGCTGAGTGATAACTGTGAGATGTCTGTTCAAAGCAAATTATTCTCTCTTCAAACTCCACTATTGGCAGTTGCCACCATCAAGATCTGACAGTCTTCAACAGACAAAGGTTGGCCTGGGGAAGAAAATATGAGGTAGACCAGATAAAGACATCAGACTGTGTGTGCCTGTGCTGCTTCAGAAGCCAACACTTGCTTCCCCATCAATAGCTTTTGCTCAGTGCATTTCAAGACACGAATAAAGACAGTCCAAGTCAGGCAATGCCAGTACTACCTCTTATAAAGATCTTTAACAGAAACACCTCTAAAAGAAACCAAAGCACAAAGAAACTACATCCTGTC
>NW_009937718.1:0-41393 GCF_000696875.1 Nestor notabilis
ACCCCCTCCCTTCCTCCCTTTTTCTTAGCATTACTGAAACAGAAGAAATAATGAAAGATTTCACCTACCTAAGGGAATCTAAGTGACACCTGACAGACACAGAGAAGGCTTTCAGCCTATAAGACCCTACCTTATAGCCTGAGAGAAAAGTATCTATAACCTTACTGTCATAGCTTCCCTGCAGTAACTTTGATGAAATTAAAATAAAATCTGATACCTTAATTTCACAAACATGCCAGTGTTACGAGTTTGGCAATATTGAATATTACTGCGTTACTCTTTTCATGGAGGTGATATCTCAGGAGGGTATTTGGCAAGTAAAAGAGGGAGAGCATCTGTGGAGGGGGTGTTTTAAAAGTCTTGTTGAAGTTGGTGCCTTCAGAGATGTATCTATCTGGGAATGATACGACCCATAATACTACTGTAAAAGATACAGATATGCTGTAAAAAATAAAATTACACCAGACTTGATTGCTTGGAAATTTGCTGGAAATTTGCCCTTCAGCAACAGAATCTTATCTGTTACAAAACTGTTCCCTGTAGAGGATCAACAGGACTGATTTGTTTTCTTGATGTGCCTCATTGTGAAGAACCACCACAAAGCCCCCACGAATGTTATATTAATGGAAATACAAAATAGTTGTACAACCTTTTACTTCACCTCATTTTCTTGCTTTTCTACAAACTTCTTCTGTCAGTATTTTTTAACCATTTCCTACAGTGAGTACAGATAGCCTTAAATCTTGTATCTTAATCTTCCATCAAGTTGCTCTCAATATCGAGATTACAAGTCTGATACTTTATTCCAATAAACTTTTGATCTGCACAATATAATTAACTAAGGGCATTATTAATATGAATTGTACAGACTGTTCCAACCACAATTTATTTCCTGTAATGACCATTTTCTTCAAATCTTCTTTTTATGGCAGTGGTCTCAAACTAAGTCATTGACCAAGTCTAATAGGATACAGAGTTCATCACCTTTCAGGTAGCCACATCTCATAGCTGAAAGATCAGGAGATAGCAAGCATAACACGAAAGAGGAGTATTGCAAATACTAACCTCAGTATTCCCCTGATCGCTTTCTCTTACTTCTAAAACATATTCTCTGACCCAAATGATCTTACATGTGGTGGTACACACAAAGCCAAACATTCACTATTGGTGTCAAACTGGCACAGGAAATTAGGCTTGGTAGATTTTAATAGTTGTCACAACAAGCAGAATCTGCCCATTCCACTTCTTGACAACTTGCTGTATTTCTGAAGATTTCAGAAGTGCCAAATGCTGTGTTTGGACAAGTAAACCAGTAGATAACTTTCACAAGTGCTGGGCCTTCAGCTATTACCTAGCAGACATGTATTTGCACAGTGACTGTCATCCATCAGCTGGCAGCCCAACACCTAGAAAGTCACCATGATTTTTGTGGTACAATGTACTTCCTAGTACATTGTTGGAGAAGATGAACAGTAGGGGGGAGAATCCCTAAATGACTTAGCTAAGCTATAGACTGAAAACCAGCTATAGACTGGGAAGAAAGCCCCACATTTTAATGAAGTGGCCAAGCATTCAAACCACAGACATTGTTCATTCTTAGTTGTGGTCAGACAAAGGCTTCTTCAGTTTCTTTTCTTCCAAGATTATAAAAATGAACTCCTTAAGGATTCTTAATATAACAAAACACCATTTCTACACCTTTTTCTAAGAAAACATCTCTGGCTTTGTTTTGTTGGGGTTGGAAGGGACGAGCTTGGGAGTTTTTAAAGGTATTTTGGGTTTATTTATGCCTTTTTGAGATAGCAAAGAATGCAACTAATGCAAAGACTTAAAAGAAAACATTATGGTATAACAAACACTTGCACATTTTCCCACCATTTTGATCTAACTGAATGTTTCCTTCCAGCTAATTTCATTCTCTTGCTGGCCTTGTAGAATTATAACCAATGATGTATGATTATTCAACAAGGAAGCTGACTTCCTAGTAAAGAATATTGTGGCTTTTTTTTTTTTTCTATTACCTTGAAACTTACAACATGTTCTTAACCACCAATAAATATATTATAAGCTTTATACAAGATCTGGAAATATATCAGAAAGTAGCATGTTTAGCACTGACAAAACATTTCTCATCAATGTAGAGATTTGAGTTACCCCAAAACATCATTGTAAGCATGCCCACCTTTCATTTTAGTTTTCCTACTCAAAACCCAGTGTTGATTTTATACCTGTTCACAGGCTTTTAAATGGAACTGCCCTCAAATAAGATACAGTACAGACATGAATCAAGTGATACAAATGAATATCAATAGATCTAATGCAACATTTTCCTTATCCTCACCCCAGACTGAGGCACTCAGAGGGATAATGATGGTCAGTATCGGTTCCACTAACATTAGCACTGTCCTTCAAAGTAAAAGAACATCTTTGAAGTGAACCTCCTGCTCTTTTGTGCTTCCCAAGGTTTAGTATGCATCATGCAGTGGTTTCGTGGCACACCAACTGAATTGTCTTAGAAACTAACCTGGGACAGGCTCTTCAAGAGCCTATCTTTACTTCAACAACTAATGGCAGGCCAATCCATGGGATCAAACTGTTACAAATCCCCTCAAAACACTTATGATATGGATGCTTTACTCTCAGAATTTAGTGTTTCCTTCTGCTGAGCCCCAAGAATTGTGCTGCACTCCTGCTAATGAAAACGGCTTTAAGCTGATAAGCTTTGGATAAAGTCTCCTTTCTCTGCGTTCTCATTTGACTCAGTTTGTTTACTTCCAAAACATTCTTCACATTTGCCACCACTGCTTTCCATGGATTCTGCATAATACTTCTAAGAGGAAAAATATATATGCTGTACTTATGTCTCTTCTACTGCAGTTCCTGTTTTGCTAAACACAAAACTCAAGGCTAAAATTTGATGACTGGAAGATAGCATGCTTATTATGGATTTGGGGGGACTTGTTACCCTCCTTTTCACAAAGAAAACCCTTATTAAGATGTTCCTGACAGCAAAGGAGAAAGTAAAATACTGAGGAGAATAATTTTTCTTTTTGTCATATATTCACAAACTAAACAACGAAATCAACTGTGAATAGACTCTACCCTTAAAATACACTGCTGTTAAACAGTATTCTGAATTGTTGTAAGACCTGAAAGTAGTCAGAACCTTGTGACAGATGTACATAGATCTTTTCCAAAGACAACTGAAAAGCTTCTAAACAAATCCCATTTTCCACTCAACCTTTATTAGAACAGAAAATAGAAAGTTCACATTTATTAAGAAAAAACTCAGAAAAAGACACATACCCCTCCTCCAGACAACTAAAGGTTTATATCCCACTCTTCTTTAGCTCCTGTGCCTTCATAGCTGGGTCTTTACTTTGTCCCTTGGTTTTGGCCAACTAAAGAACATCTGAGTTGATGCAAATCTAGACGGTTGCACTTGGTCCTTAGAAATTTCATTTCATTACTCTGAGGTTTGGCTGGCTGCTCCCCCATGTTCACTGCTGGCTGTGTATGAATTCATGTATCTTGCTGGTCTGTATACAAACTAGAGATTCCCTGCTTTTTTATTGTAATTCCTTTGTCTGCTGGACCCTGAATTCTCTGGCATCTCCCCAGCTGACTAACTTCAGTTGTCCTTCAGGAATGGAGCAATCAGGGTTCCACCTGACCTCATCACTTATAGCAACATAAAAACACTGTGAGACAATGGGGGAAAAAATCAACAAACCCCACAAAATGCTGCCTTACTGCACCTAAATATTCAGACTTGTAGAATTTGTGAAGAGTGGTTTCAGAAACTCACATTTCCAAAAAACTGCCTGCTTTTATTGTCATTTTTAATTTTATTGCAGAAAAACTTCATTAATTCATCTGACAGAAGTTCATCCAAGCATGACTTGTTAAGCTTTACGCAATCCACAATGAAGATGAGCAACAGTGCATGACAAAACTTTAAGCTCATTCGACTTCTGAATTACTGAGCAAACACATATTTCCTGAATGAGATGAAATTAGGAGCTATAGCATTTGCTGTCAAGAGTTTAGTCAAAATCTTCTCTGTCCCCTGGTGAATGCCCAGCTTCTTAAAGAGCATCACTTTTAAAAATCTGACTGCATTTCTTGAATGTAGCAACTGTTAACATCGTGCTATTGGCTTATGTTTAAAAAAGCAAGTACCAAAATTATATTTGACTTTTTTCGTAAGTAATGATAAAATACTGGCATCTTTTATTTCTGCTCTGAAATCATTATTGACTTTTTTTCTTTTTAGAAGTTAAGTTTCTAATTTATATTTAATTAAACAGGTTTTTTTAATTTTTGATTTAAAAGCTTCCCAGGAGCTTTTAAAGGAGCTTCCCTTGGAGACATCACTGTAACCAAAGCAATGTGAAAAAGCTTAAAATGCTTAACGTGTTAAGTTGGTGAAGCACCACAATGCACTCAATACAGATTTCCAGTAATGATGGTGTATAAATTTTACTTGAAAGTTGCATTATTTTCTATTACAACTAAACATGACTGTTAGTCAAACTCTACATGCAAACAGCTGTTCTGCTCTTCTAATATAATAGAAACATATCCTATTCTCTGGCTCAATTCTTGCTCTAGAGCCCACACTAACCATATATTTTTCAATTTTGTTTTTTTAATACCTACATTCACAGGCAAAAGCAAACTATACTTTCATTAGTTTAGAGATAGGTGTTTACCTGAAATACTTGAAAAATCTAGTGTAAAAAGAAAAAAAAAACAACAAACCAGAATTTTAATACAACTATTTTCCTGGGATTTATGTGGAAAAATAATTAAAAAAATAGAAAAAGCACAAAAGAAAACTTAGGTGGGAAGGAGAAGTTTTGTTTATAGTATCTCCAAGTAGGGAAACTCTACAACCTCTCAGTGCAACCTGTTCCACTGTTTATCTAAACTCACGATGAAAAATGTTATCATTATATCTGGTCAGAATTTTCCATGTGTCTGGAAAAGTTTCCAACTTGTGTCTGACACCTCTCATTCTACCACAATGCACCTCTGAGAATAGTCTCACCCTGTCTTTTCTATGTCCTCCCATTACCTGGTTGTTGACAGAAGAAAGACCCGTCCTGATCCTTCTTTTCTAATAGCTAAATCCCACGCTGCTCCCTCAGCCTCTTCTCATGTACCAAGTGCTCTCTAGCCTCCAGCATTCCTGGCAGCCATGTACTGGTATTGAACTTGCTCCAGCATGCCGATGCCTTTCTCATACTGTGGAGCCCAAAACAGGGTATGGTACTCAAGATGCAGCCTCCTGACTTTCAAATAGAAAGGAGAAATCACTTCCCTTAAATTTCTGGTTTTGCTACTGCAGCCCAGGATGCCCTTTCTTCATAAGGTTCCACTCAACCCATTTCTCCAGCCTATGCAGGTCTAGGCTATGGCAGCCTCACCTCTCCCAGGCTGCTGGATTTTTCAACCCCAATATTAAATATCTACAAAGGCTATTATATGTACTTCCACAATAAGTAGCCTATATTAGATCTAACACCCCCAGCTGTACAAGAAAACTTTATACCTGCAATTTTATTTACTTGACCAACACAGTAGAAATTGTCTACCTATGTCACAGTGCATTTCATCTCTCTCTTCAATGTTCTTGAAATGAAGGATCTTACGGGTTTATCAGTTAGACTTGCTGTATGTTTTTTTCAGGGAATTTGCAAAAATTGTATCCTCCTAAGTAAAACATCAGTTTCCCTAGTGATGAAATGTGAATAACACAAGCATCTCCGAGAGAGAAAACTACACTGAAGAAAGCATATACAAAGCAGGTAAGCTTTCCATGCTATTCAGTAAGTTTTATTAAATTTTTGCTTCCTGTAAAATACAGAAATGGTAGCATATTGCTTAGGATGCTCCAGTCTTTTCAGGAGACTTTCAATAGCAAATGGCAAACCACTTCTATGAATTTCAGTGGGGGGCTGAAATACAGTTTTGAAAAATTTGATTGTCTGACCAGTTTGCAAACTGTATATTCTAAGAAAAAAAAAACCAAGTATGCTTGAGCTACAACCAAATAAGTTCCTGAGTTCAAACAATAAGGCTCCATAAAAAAACACAAATGTAAATAAACGTAAGTTGCTCACATAAAACAGTGATAAAGAATGTGAAACATACTTGTTTTAAGGATTTACTAACAAGTACAGTTCTTTGCTGAAGTCCAAAGGACACTTGTATTTTGCAAAGACATATATATGTTACATATATATGCATGAAAACTATTTTCTTGCTTGTTCAGTTGTTCCACTCTATGGCAATCTTTTATCTGAATTGTTTCAAGAGAAAACATGAAAACATGTAGCTGAGTTTTCAAAGTGCCTCAGAGATTTTATTTTCACCTCTGGAAGGAAAAAAAAAACATTCTCACTTTAATCAGCTTCTGTTTTGAGGAACTACGTTATATGGCCGTGGGAAAATCAGAAATTTGAAATACGTTAATAGGTGCCTAAAATTACCAGAGATGGAAGATCTCAAAAATAATGCAGGCATCTAATTGCCCCCAGTACAAGAGGGGGTGACAGACTGATGGATCTGGCACAGAAGGAATAAGCACCTCAGCCAGAGGGATGGAGCTGTATAGAACATGACTTGGCTCCTTATTCAGTGTATGATGAAATTTTAGCATTCAGCAAGCTGAGTAATGAACTGCTCAGAGTCTGCCAACAGGGAAACTCTGTGGCATGGAAGAGTTCCCTAATTTTGTCCTACTTCATGGTCTAAGCATTTTATTCAGCTTTATCAGAAGCCATTGATTCTCCCTTTGATGCACAGCCAAGAACCTGTTCCTGAAGAGAACACAATACAGTCCTTTTTGAACAATTACTAGTGAATATAGTCCCCTAACCCTCTAAAAAATTACTACCAATAAGGATATGACAAAATTTACTTTGGGTATTCTGATGGGGCCCAGCTTTGAGACAGGTAGGTATAGAAATGATGAACAATATTTAAGCTATGGTGTTTCCTCACATGCCCAAATTAATTCTTCAAGCTTAGCAAACGGTCCTGTGGAAGACCTGAGCTTTTGTGTTCCTTCAGTTGAGCAAGACTTGTCAAAACAGAGGTTTGGATAGAGCAGTCAGTTCTGGCTAATCAAATCTCTTCTGAACAAACTGGAACATCTACTACTACAATCTCTTCTGAACATATTGGCACATTTACAGGCAAACTACAGTACAGCAGTACCACTTCGTATCACAGAAACTGAGTGCCAGATTCTTTCCTATCTACTTAGAGTTGCCTCTCACCAGGCTTGATCAATGTGAGCTATGGAGCTACACCAGTGTAAGACACAGTAATTCCCATTATGGATCTAGGCTGCATAATTCTGTGCATTACTTTCTGGATCCAAATTTCTGCAACAAGAAAAGGTTATATAGGAAGTCCTTATGGACTGAAAAATGAGCCACATGGAGATTCATGGTGCAGCTGGATACAAAACTCCTTATGGGCCAACTGTCAAATATGTAAGATGAGTGCAGAAAGCAAAATTAAAGCCAGAAATAACAGCCCTTTAGCATGTTCCTAAAACCTGGTCTCAAGAGCACAATTTTAAGACATATAGGAAGACTCCATGAAACTACTATACCAAGGAGGTAAAGCCAAGATCAATTTTCCTGATATCTCCACAATGAAGGGCACTATAACTACTTATTATGTGTATCTGCAGTTGTTTTAGGATGTTAGACCAGGACAGAGCAAAAAACACCACTGTAAGCTATTTTAGAGAGACTGACTAAAATTCGAAATATGGGCAGCTACTCCATTACTAGTTTTAGATATTTGGGTACAAGGTAGCAAATATTAACAAGAAAAATGCCTTTTAGATATTTTGAATTAATTATTTTGAAGCAGGGAAAAAAAATCTAACTTCCCAATATTAAAATATGCTGATTACAATCAGTCCAGTTTGATTATTCCTTGATAAGGAAAAGCATCTGAATAATAAACCTATATGTCATCAGATAACAGTGACATCACTGAAGGATGTATATTCTTCTACTTCTACTGGAGACTTACAAGTAGGATTTCACAATAATGACAGCATTAAAAGTAAATGCAACTGATTTAAGGATTGTTTTAAAAAGCTCTTTACCAATAAAAGCTTAGTAATTACAGCTACAAGGCCTGATTTTAGCTTGTGTTCTGCCAGAAAACCTTGTTTAAAACAATTAATTATTCAGTAGCTGAATAAAAATAGATGGCAAAATCTTCAAATTGCCCTGTATCAATAAGAAACTTATTTTAAAAGCATTTAATACTTGCCACAAAATTCACCACCTTGAATTAAAGCAGGTTTGTCTAAAAAGCTTAGCTTCACAGCAGCCATATCTATGAAAAGAAGTCTCTTTAAGCAAGCCTCTTCTGCTCCCACAGACTCCAACAGACTTTAACAAATTAGATACTCTTTTTTTCTTAACATGTATTATTCCACTAGATAGTTCTTTATCTTCCAAGTCTTTGTCTCACTATACTATGTCAAAAGGAAGGTTCTCAAATCTGGATGAGCGCTGGAAAGTCAGCACAGCAGCCAGACTGGTATTTGATCTCACTTAATATTTGTGTTAGTTCTACCCCCTCCCATAATGATTAACTGTTTTTAAAACTAACAAAAAACTATTAGTTTAACATGTATGGGAGAAAAAACAACTTAGCATGAACAGTATTAGACTATTATCGATTTCCCTTTTAAAGCACTTACGAAGTTTATGAACAGCCATCTATTTGTAAGCTTTTGATGTTACCTTCTGGACAACAATATTTCAAGTATTTCTTACAATGTTTTTAGTTGAAAGGCCAGTAGTGTTAAACTCTCATATGTAAAATGTTTCTGCTGCAAATTACAGATGTCAAAAATTTGCAGGAAATCTCCTGTTGTTCTAGGTATGAGCTTATTACACACAGACATTAGTAGTCAAAATATTAAACTTTTCAAATAACTGGAGCCTCTTCAGAAACAGCTGAGTGACCCTGATGCCACTGATAAAGTATAACTTTACCAGTATGAAAGAACTTAACCAAGAAAACCTTTTCTTCTAAACAAGAAACTTCCCAGCCTCCGTACCACTGGCTGAGATAATCCTAAATAATAGTATTATTCAAGAATAGTTCATACGGCTTTTTTGAAATGCAGTCACAACATACTTAAAATTTCAAGTACTGGGGGAGTGCACTTAGGGTACTTATCTTAGGGAGTTAACGCTCCCTTGATTTATTAAGAACATTTATATTTAAGTCAATTTCATGTACAGCTTCTGCCAAATTAGTGAAAGGTTCTTCTGACTTCTGCCATTTTAACTGAACTGCTACACTCAGTATTTTTGCTATATCTTTGGCATTCTGCTGAATAATTATTTCCTATTATCAATCAATAATTTATTTGATTGAAGTGTATTCCTTAAAGAGTTTCTTCCAATAGTGATAGGTATTTTTTGTAGTTTTTCTACTAGTATCACACAGAACATGGCACTAAGCTTGGCATATCATACTTAATCTTATATATTGAGAAGGTAACAAACTTAGTGTTTCCACTGATAAAAACACAAGATATGTGTATACAACAGGTTTTTTCTTAATCCTTTTAACTCAAATTCTACCATCTATCATTTATTAGGTTCACCTGAACCTACTAGCTCAAAATTACAAAATCAGCACCAAACTGATCAAGAGAACAGCTTCCTTTTGTTATATTTTCTTAACTCATCTCACCATCATCTAAACAATGTATCACAACAGTTTATTAAAATAAAGAAACCCAATGTTAAAAAATAAGAGAATGATTCATATCTTATCATTGCAGTTTGATGTTGGGTCAGCAGATTTAAGTAATTATCACTAAAGGTTTTAATACCTTGAATGATGAAATTATGAGAACAAGTTCACAAAACTTATCAATACATTTCTGCTAAAAGAAGCTAAAAACCTCTGGCTGAAAAATACAGCTACATTGGTAATGGAAACAGGAGTTTTGCTGTTAATCCATTCAGCAATCCATACAGCAATCAATGAATTCCAAATGAGACTACTATTTTGTTACTGGGTGAAGAGATGCCAAATTGCTTGAAATTAAGCCTCTTCCTGAAATTCTCTTTTTAAAAAGCAAATCAAAATCCAAATTTTCAAGCTCTACTAAAGTCTCATGCTCCCTGGTGTATAATTTTTTTTACAAAACTATGATCAATCTTGTTCTCAGTGGCAATTCATAACAGCAACAACATTCATTATATCACAAAGAAATTAACAATTTGTACATTACCTAATGCTGCTCATGCTTCCAGTTTCTGATCCAAGCTTACATCTCTCTAGCTGGCTAGCTACAATCTGACGTTCAGCCTCAAGTTCTCGAGTCAGTCTCTCAAACTGCAGTTCCTGAAAAAAATAAACCATTTGGTTTTACTTCTTTTAAGATTATGAAGGAATTTCCATACATAAAATGATAATTGTGCAAGAACTGTTAATATAATATCTCATAGAAAAGCTTTTGGTTTATCCTGTTCAAACACATTCACAGTTGAAATTTCTGTGGTAACACCTACTCATTCCTTCATTTACCCTAATGATATATGTCATGGAATGAGTCACTTTATCAGGAATGGAATTTCCAAATACATTAAACAATTTAGGCCTACTTCAAAATCATTCATAGTTCATGTAGACCACTTAGTAGCACACAAATGTATTCTTAACAAGCTGATCCAAGTATGATCACAAATGAGAACAATTTGTGGTACTTAAAAAAAAATAAAATGCAAAGTTCTGCCGATGATCACGTGGTGACAAAAGCTTTTGCAGTCAAAAAAGACAACCATCACAGTACACACTACCAAATAAACTAAATTGAAGGTATGTAGATATGTACTGAAGGCATTTAATGATGCACAGAAGGGGAAACTCACATAGTTTTGGACAAAAGCTGTGTTAAAAATCCTACCACTAATTGAATGTATTTCCTTTTATTCTGTCAAGAAAGCCAAACCAGTCCCACCAGGTAAGACTTATCCTCAGAGCTTATAAATGTACTTTTAAAGAGTTTTTGGTTTTCTATATAAGAGCTTTTTTTTTTTTTTTTAATTAAAAGTAAAAGCAAAACCAACACAAGTGAAATCCCCACTATGCCGTAAAGAGCTGCATTTTCCACATATAGTAGCAGTAGTTTTATCACACACAAAATTGAGACACTTTAAGGGAATTAACGTTTGTTGTAAATTTGCCAAATGTTGTTGCCGTTTCATTTTAGTCATAGTTACATGAAGTCATTTTCACAGGAAAACAGAAACAGCTTTCTTGCACCTTTTCCTTGGGTTTGTTGAAGGCTGAAGGAGAAATATTTTGATAATTCACTTGTTAAATCATTCCTGTGTCCATACAAATGCACCCATTATCTCTTTCTCCCTCTTTTCTTTTAAAAGCTCCCCTAATGCAGAGCTATGAGAGAGAGTCCCTTGAGTAACTCCCCAGCAATGTCTTGCCTGGCAGAAAAACACCCCTGGAAGTCAGTTACATCCACCAAGTGTCACTGAAGAACTTGGAATTTGAGAGAAAGGAAGAAATGGTTGGAGAAAAGACTCGGAAGTCTTCATCCTATCCGCTAAAACCTCTGACAAAGAAACCAAGGGTAAATGGAGGCATTAAACTTTTCAAATCTCTGAAACAAGGCAAACAATAACTTAAATGGAAGATGGAAATGGCTGCTGGTTGTTCTACGTAATTCAGCTGCATCAGTCTCCTTTGTTTCTCTTGTTACTGGCATCAAATAGCTTGGTGTCCTGCATTGCAAGTAAGGGGAAAGTCCACACAGGTTCTAGTAGGTGTCCATACAGCACGGAATAGGGTGCCGTGTATACTTAAACGGTCCCTGAGTACTTGACAAAGCCTACTTAATTCTGTATTTGTTATTCCAAGCAACACTATCCAGAATACAAGGACACTATCAAGTCAGACTGATGCAAAAAGCAAAACATCACTGCTCACTTTATGTTAATAGTGCATTAGTAATCGGAGGTCATAATATTCTCTACACATTTTTGTAGTACTCAGAAATTACTCTTTCAGTGTTATTTGTAAGCAGGACTATTAAAAATCACCTAATAAAAATCACCTATTTCATTTATACCTACTTCACAGAGAGCATTTGTCTCTCACCGCGTAGAATCAATTGTCTGAAAAGACAAAGAGATCAACTCTTCATTGAGTTGATCAACTTTTCAAGAGCCATTATTCAAATCCTGGCCTTGTTTGCATAAAACAAAACCCTTATTGCAGAAAGGATTGTAATAGAAATATTACTGAAGTTCTGAGGAATGTAAAATCAAAGTGTTATAGTATTTGCTATGTTAGCATGCTTCTCTCAAAGCATGTAAGCACTGAGAAATCCTGGTAGTATAAAATGCCAAACAAAACCAAACAGAGTGTTAAGTTTACTTTCAAAACAAAACCAAAAGCTTTAACAGTTATTCTGTTCCACTGCATTGTTTAAGTTACTTGAATCTATCATGACAATGGTACTGATGCAGAGTCTGATGTTCAGCATACATTGTCGTCCAGTCAGCTTTGCTTCCCGCCATGCCAGGTGAGGCAGGTCAAAGATGTTCTTTGTCATGGCCTACCAGAGGGCACTTTTTTTACCCATCTAGCGAGAAGGTGCAGCTCGGACTGTCCACGCTCACATCTGCCTTTTCCCAGACAGTCGTGTAAGTGATTGTGTCTTTTTACTCTAGTAGTTGTGCAAATAATCTCTCTCCAGCAAGCTGTTGTCCATGCTATCTCAAGTCAAATAAACATAGGAATGCCCCCAAACTTATATTACTGAAATACTTAAACAGTAAATATTATTTTGCCTTTTTCTTTTGCTGTCTGGAATGATGTTAAGGTCCTTTCCAACCACGGTATGATTCTGTATCTTCTAATATATTTTCTATGTTTTGTATTTCTTCGGTTAAGCCCTCTGGTTGACTACTTTCCAGACACTTCTGCATTTTCCCAACCTTTATGTCAGGATTACTTCATCTACAGAACATCCTCTGTTCATTATTCTAGCCTCCAAAATATACTCTTCTACTTTTGACTATGTCATTTATCTTTCTTTCCTACTTACCCATTTCTATTCTCTTCTAGATTCATTCTTTCCTTTATTCCCTAGTATACTTCATGACTCATCTGCCGCTAATCTCTTTCAGTCCTACTATACAAATTGCTACTCAAACAGATGTCCTAAAATCATCAGTTTAAGCAGCCTCTCTCTTGGTAATTGTTCCCTTACAGATGGAACTCTGTTCTTCTTAAGATATAGTAAGTGTAACATGGTTTCACTGCCCACGTTATTCAAGTCCTACCCTGCAGAGATGACTGGAAAAGGACAGTTGTGTTTATGTTCCTCCTTAAGCAGGAAGAAGAGAAATTCTGCATCACTTAAGAAAAAAAAAACCCCAAACCTGGGGTTTCTAATGCATGAAAATGGCTATAATAGCTGAACAGTAACTTCATTACTAGCTTGATTTCATTGCTGCTATTTCTCATTCAACTTTCCTCTGTCAGGTGCCATCAGAAGTTAGGGATGAAAGGAAGGAGATGAAAGGTGGCGGGGTGGGATATGTGAAGGGGCAAAGACAAACAATTATTACCTCAGCATTATCCTCTACATTAAATTTAACAAACAACTGTGTTAGGTATGCCCTCATATGATAGCAAAGGTGCAGGTCCACAGGGTTGCCTTTAGAATGAAAGAATAAGAGTCTGCTATCCCTCCGTACCAAGAATCCCTGGTAGAAAACTAATTAATAAGCTTCCTTCTCTTCATTCAGGAAGCAGTGAGAGTGACTAATATTTGAATAAATCCATATGTTTAGATTTCAAGCAGCTGTCACAGTACCAGAAGACAGACACTAGAAATAGTATTTGCTTACATTTTATGAAAATAACCACTGAACCTGACTCCATCATTTGTCTTATTTATTCTGTTTACAATCATTTTCACCACAGTTCATGCCATGTTGTGTTATCTTCACAAGCTTCTATTATTTGTCTGAATCAAGCTAATCGCAACATCAAAATTAAAAACAAATTCCTACCCACCGATTATGCAAATTTGTTGTCAAGACAATTGCAGAATGAAGAACTGCAGAAACTACCTTACAACAGCGAATTTAGTTTAAGTAATGCCATGTCAAGTGCAACTTCACAGACTGTGCTACACAGGGCAATGACGCCAAAGCAAGTGCACATGCACAGGCACTGCACTGTGAAATGACCAGTCTGGCAATCCTTGGCACCATAAAGGGTGTGGGAGTGGGAAACCAACAGAAAGATAGACATAATGCTGAGAGTAAGCCAGAGAAATCACTCAAGAGAGCAGCTTGGAAAAGGAGGAACATTATGGTAACTTTATCAAATTGTTTTGAAGTGATAAAAAAAGAGAGTATGTAACTGCTAGGGCCTGAAGCAGTTTATGTTTAAAAGTGGCATTTGTCCACTACCATGAGTTTTTCTGGAAAAAATATTCATTATTCCATAGACGGCAATTGCATGTATTTGCCTTTTCAGTGTGAGATTTATGTTTTATCCACTCTCTTGCAGCCACCAAAATGTCAAACATTAAATAAGACTTAAGTCAGGTCATACATTTAACAGTGGTCCAGAAACTGAATAAGCCTGATTAGAAAGTTCACAGCCTTTGGACAGGTTATGAACTCCTGAGCTCAGGGGATACCATGTTAGAGGGTATTTGGCTATTTTTATGATTTGTACCTGCCGAGTGGCCTGTGTTGACCCTTGTGAATGTTGGGGGGGGAGGGGTAAAACAGGTCAAAAGAAATCTGGCAGATATTCAGAGTGGATCTCACTTTACTTTATCCTTCATAATCTTAAAGTAATCTTTCAATCTTTCACACGGAGATGTGTATTGATGCTGAGCAAAAGACATAACAAAATCTGTAGACAGTAAAAAGCAGCTGATACAAATAAAATAATATATCTAAATTTCAGCTGAACAGCCTTGTAGATTTATTGAATTCCCAAGAATCTTAAGGTCATAACATTAAAAAAGGAAATGTGCTTTAGCTTTTGACTGTAAATATGCTATATAAAACCAAATTGGTGCACTGATGATCATTTGGATCTTCAAATACAGACAAATACAGCACTGAGGTAAGGCTGGGAATCCCTGGTGAGGTGAATAGAGAAAGCCTGATTACAGCTACATAAACAAATAAACCATCTCCTGGATTGAAATCTCTCAGAAGAGTATCTTAGAAATCACAGAACTTCCTAAAGTACATTGGCTGTAGAAATGTAAAACTTTGGCTCTATCTTACTGTAACCTACTAAACAAGAAAAAGTATACCTCAGTGTCACAAGTAGTATGTGTATGTTGCTATGCACATCAGGCAGAATTCCATATACTGAACATGTATAAACTCCAAGTAAATGCCATTACTTAGAGTGGTGTTAGCAACAAACCATTCTTAACCTATTGTACT
This sequence comes from Nestor notabilis, assembly GCF_000696875.1. Taxonomy (NCBI): domain Eukaryota; kingdom Metazoa; phylum Chordata; class Aves; order Psittaciformes; family Psittacidae; genus Nestor; species Nestor notabilis. The sequence continues at coordinate 15,516 of NW_009937718.1, forward strand.
GGACACAGATAGGCAGCTAGAATTAGGGCACATACTTCCTGGGGAAACCATCAAAATCCAGGGAAGTTTAACTTGGCAGGAATCTAGGGACAGCATCATACACAAACCAGACCTGACAGCCTATCCTGTAACCAGAAAGAAAACAGAATGTCTTGATGTTTTCAAACAAGATATAAATGTAACTAGCAATGCCTGTATCCATCTGACACTGAATGTTGTTCAGAAGCTTCAAAACTGGGCTTTAGAACATAGCACTCAATTCTTCCAGCTTCTCTACTTTCTCCATTGGTGGACTGAGCTTTCACTGGTATTTCTTCATTGGATTGTTTCATTCTTCCCTTTCAATAAATAACATGGGGGGAGAGGAGAGGTGGCAAATTCAGAAACTCAGTGGAAGGTATGTTGTTGCAGGATCTTAATGGAGGACTAAAAAATTAAGATAGAAAAAAAGAAAAAAAAAAAAACAAAAGGTCTTGTTAAAAGCTAAAATCCTTCACGGAGGAAGGAATCCCATGTAACAGTACAGCAAATCCACAGAAAAGATCTGAGGGTCTGTTTGACAGCAAGTTGTGACTCAGTGGAGCATTTCTGTGGCGATGCTGGCCAACCACTTATTTCACTGCATTAGCAAGACTGCCACTAGCAGAACAAGCAGGTAATGATTCCATTTTATTTGGCACTCCTGAAGCTACATCTTGAGCACAGCGTCTGGTTTTGGGCCACCAGGACATGACAAGATTTTGAAGCAAGACCACCAGAGGGCCACAAAGATGATTAGAAGACTGAAGCACATTTACAAGAGGAAGTTGAAGGAATCTGGCTGTTTAGCATGGAAAAGGGAAGATCTAGGGAGGATCTAATTGCAGACTCTTCCTTCTTAACAGGGGATTATTGTTTTATTGGTAGGTGGTGTTAAGGGATGCTGAAGAAGTTCTGGAAAAAAGGGAATAGCCAGTGGAGGAAAAGAAATATGGGTGGGGAGAAGACAATAGGAGACATGAGGAAAGGGAGGGATGAAATGTGAGATACGTAGATGAAAAATTAGGTGTGAGCCAGGAACGCATGCCTGCAGCCCAGAAAGCCAACTGTATGTTGGGCTGCATAAAAAGGAGCCTGGCCAGCAGCTGGATGGAACTGATTCTCCCCCTCGGCTCTGCTCTTGAAACCTCACCTGGAGTACAGTGTCCAGCTCTGGGGTATGGACCACAAGAGAGACAGAGACTTGTTACAGTGAGTTCAGAGAAGGGCCACGAAAATGGTAAGAGGGCTGGAGGACCTCCTGGAAGACAAGCTGAGAGAGTTGGGGTTGTTCAGAAGAGACAACTCCATTTTCTTCTAAATAACCCCAAGTGGGAGAGAGAGAAGAGAAGCATTGAAGCTAGACCTGCTTGGAGTAGAGGTCTCTTTTAACCTAATTTTTCTATGATCCTAGAACTGATGAATTCTGGAAATTTTCCCAAGGCTTCATACCAATGCTTATTATTGATAAGAGGTCAGTGTCTATCAGATTCTCTGATCATCATCATCACACTTACATAGACACATCTGATTTAATCTAAGTGCTAATATTTTAGTAGCCTGAACCTGCATTCCTCTAGCTTACTCCTTTCACCTCAGGGTTTTAGCAAACCCATGCTTCTTTATAAGAGACTAGCATAGTATCTGGGCTATTATATATATGGATTATACATATACATGTACATGGATCCTTTTCCATGTAAGATTACTTCAGAGAAGCCCCTTTCATGCTTTTAACAACTTTTACAGAAATCAGATCCTATTTTATTTTCTATTTTTAGGACTCTGGTACATAGGAGGTCACAAATGTATTCAGTTGCACGTTTCAGCAGTCCAGGCACACTGCCCTGCTTCTCTCTGAGTTGCAGGCAAGCCTTGCTCTCGGAAGGCATGCTTGCCCAACTGCCTGGACTTCTATTCCTAGGAAAATTGTATTATTTCTTCTCCAGCACAATCACCAAAGTTATCCAGATTATTTCCATTTTTCTCTAACAAATTGCCTGGTCCTTTTTTATCCCGTTTTTTTCTTCTATCTGTTTTGTATTCAGCTTTAGTCTTTCAGCTCACTCCTTTCTTTTCCTTCTCACCAGTTTTTGCATCCCTTGCCAACACTCCCAATGGTTTATCACCCACCATGATTGCTGTGCTATTCCACTTCCCCCCATGCAAACTACTTCAGTCTCTGAAGTAATAAAGTGTAAGTTAAAGCCTTGGAGTGTTAGGACAGGATTAGAAATACCAAGAGATTTCTAATCTCATACTTTCGCTTTTCCACCCTCTGCAGCAGCAATTTAAAGAGGATGTAAGATATATTAACTTTCTAACTTACTAGCTTTGACTTGCTTTATGGCTTATTATTAGTAATTATAAAGCTCAATGTGGGAGCAAAACAGAGCCTCAAAGATGATGAATCTTCTCCAAGGAGAGTGAGAGAAACAGGGGTGGAGTTTGGTAACAGACCCTGACTTTCTGTGTTACACTGGCTTGTAATTCTGTTTACTTCTCAGTTGTCCAGGCACAAAAATGTCTAAGTTCAAAAGGAAAGGGTAATTCCATTTCAAGTAGCCATTTTTGGAGCCTGACTTTGCATGCTCAGTAAATCTAATATATCAGACAGAAAACTGTGGGCTTAATGCCTTTTACCTCAATATTCCAACACATATCTGTAGTGTAATTTTGTTCTGGAAAGAGCAACAAAGTCCTGTTGCAGCTGGAAGATGCTTTATTATGATGTAAAAAATAGGTGTATGGTTTAAAGGCCCATGAAAAGCTATGAAAATAAAAAAATGTGGTTTCAAAAACTGAAACTTCTATAAATGTTCTAGACATGAAGCACTAAGAAAACCTTTCTTGATTCTGACAACATACTCAGCTTGTAGTCTCCCTTTCTTCTCTAATCTGATCTGTGGTCTGAAGGGCATTATGGCAAGATGCTACAGGGGTGTCAGTATACACACCAACGTACGTGGATACCAGTAACACACAGCCCTTTTTGTGCAGTCTATCTACATGTTTAGAGATCTAAAGTCTTCTCTGGCATATTTTTCATGGAGTTCAGCAGTTTCCTATTTACGCAGCTCTAAAACAGTTCTCCTTTCTAGAATTTCGAAGACACACTCCATCCTAGGCATTAGGTGCAGATGAAGAGCCAGCATTATAAATCATTAGCTTTACACTTGTCCAGAAGAGTCCAAGAGATTAGAGACATCTAGTACCTTCCTCTTCTCCTGCTTCCATTGGAGAAATTGTTCTAGTGAACAATTTTCTCCTTTGATTTTCCTTGCCTTGTAAGAGAGGCTGATTTCTCAATCCATACATAGACTGTCAGTGCAGCATATCCAAGAACAGACTCCATAATTTGTAATTATCCTTGAATCTCTGAATTAATTATACTACTAGAACTGAGTATTGCCCTGAGTAGCTGTTAAAAAGCTAGTCATTAGCATGCTAGTAAGGGATTCAAAAGTTATCTAACAAAGCAAGATGGGTTTTTTTTGTTTGTTTTTTGTTTTTTAGGGTAACCTACTGCATGCAAATTAATATCGACAGGATTTTTGTTTTTCTTGTCTTACAACTGACAACACAGAATCTTGATTTTCTGCATATTTACACAACTTGGTTTGCTACACTAACTGAATGTGGATGGACTTTCAAATAAATAGAAGTATTACCATAAAACTGTAGGAAAATTCAGCACAAATACACATTCATGAACAAAAATTCTAGTATTCTCACAGACACTACATTGATTGGTCAAATAATTCACTTGTTTATACTACTATTAATACTATTAAGTATTATGGGGAAAAAACAAGCTTGCAAACACCATGGGCTAAAATATTTGAACTGCAGGACAGCAAACCCTTGAGATTTGCACATTTTCTCTCACAGATGATTCTGCGGCAGTAGCAGTTAACTTTAATAGCCTAAACTATGCTTTTGGATCTTTCCTCTTTTATTATATCTTCTATTACAAAGAAGAGAACTAGTAAAATAATTAGGCAATTCATTCCCTTTCTGGCTACCCTGCAGAAATACCACAGATACAGGAAATTCCCAACAGATTCATATTGTGCCTTATGAAAGAGAAAAGCAATTAGTAATGAAAATGTTAGTTTTAAGAACTATCATTATGATCTTATTCTCCTAATAGCTCATCTTTTGAACAAAGTAAAAAGGTTTTCATAATGAAATTACAGCTTAAAAGTTACCTGTTTGAAAACAAATAGGTAAGGAACATGCAGTTCAGTATAACATTTGTACTATGGGCAAAGATAGTGAAAGAGCTTAGAATCAAATTATATAAACAATCTCACTGAATAAAAAGAACTTTCATAGGTTGACATATGGGTTGACAGTATGGAGTTGGCAGTACTGGCTGTCCATCAAGACAGAGACATATCTTTTGAAAGAAGGATACAAAGTGCAATAGTTCTGGGAGTCTTCAATTTCAAAAGACAGACATGGTGCAGACTGAATTTTGGACACTATCATAGACAGCTGCTTAGGATGCCTTCCAATACTTAGAGGGAGCCTACAAGAAAGCTGGAGAGGTACTTCTGACAGGGGCGTGTGGGGATAGAACAAGGGAAAATGACTTTAAACTGAAAAGAGGGAAGATTTAGATTAGATATTAGGAAGAAATTCTTTACTATGAGGATTGTGAGACACTGGAACAGGTTGTCCCGAGAAGCTGTGGCTGCCCCATCCCACAGTGTTCAATGCCAGGTTGGATGAGGCTTGGAGCAACCTGGTCCAGTGGAAGGTGTCCCTGCCCACGGCAGGGCATTGGAAGCCGATGATCTTTAAGGTCTCTTCCAACCCAAACCATCCTATGATTCTATGCCAGCAAGAAATATACAATTCTTGACTTGGTTTCGGGTGATGCACAAAAGACGATTTGACATCTTGCAGCAGAGAAGCTGCTTTTTAAGTGATCATTCTGTGCTCAGATCCAACATTCCTGCAGAAGGCAGAAAATCTGCCAGTTATGAGCCACATAAAAAGGGAAATATATAACAAAAAATCAAAAAGTCTGTATAAAGCTAAGAGTTAAGTCCTCATAGGCAGCATGGAAATGACTTGATGCCCCCAAGCTGGAAGTACATAGCCAATGCAGTGTGTCAAGAAAAGCTTAAAATAAAACATGAAGTTAGCACAGTTAAACAGGAGGGCAAAGGAAGTCATTAGAAACAAAAATGCTCTTTCTGAAAGCTGAAATCATCTTCAAATGATGAAAATGAAGGGCCACAAATGCTGACAGGTTAAATGTAAAAAGTCAGGACTGCACAGTATGGTTCCATGGGACAAGTGGCAAACAACAAATCTTTCTTCAAATGCATCAGGAGCAAGAAGCTGCCTGGAGAGTGTGTAGAGCCACTGGGTGATCACGATATAAAAGGGTTCATTGAAGAGAAACTAAATGAATACTTCAGGAAAGGTTTTTGCTATTTCATGGGTAATTCCTATGCTAAGAACTCACTGAGGGAGTCTTATCTGAGAACTGCCTGAAATTGGAGTGACTGTAGAATAGGTAGAGAAACTGACAAAACAAACAGTAACAAATTGGAAGATCAGATAGTATTCACTGAAGAGTTCTGAAGGAACTAAAAAAATACATGGCTTAAAAGAGATGTAGTACCCGAGAACTGAAAGATACTGAATGCAATGCCAGCTTCCAGGAAGATCTATAGGATAAGATCTATAAGAGCAGCAAGCCAGCCAGTCATACCAAGGGAATAAGTGGAGCCTATAACATGGAGCAGAATCAGTGGACAGCGACATAAACATAAACTACTTATCCAGAAAGTTTCTGTAAGGATAAGTACTTTCTTAAATAGGCGATCAAGGCTAGAAATAAGTTGTAAATTCTCACATTTGAAGGTGTTGTTCAGCTAACAGACAGAGTACTCAACAAAACAACCACACACTAGACCTGTAACATGGACAGTCTATTAAATAAGAACACTAAAGCAAACATGCACCCTAACACACTATAAATATATACATATAGTAAATAAGCACAATAAAGTAAATCAGACATATAAGTAAAGCACAGAGGAAAATTAGCAATGCATCAAATTATTACTGCATAGAGAGAACAGAGATTAAGAATAAATACATCACCAATTACCACCAAATCATCATCCAGGCCCACACTTCAAGCTGGGAAGCCCCATTACAGCCAACACCAGGAGTGTCAAGTAATTGGGAAAGTTCCTACATGGTGTGTCCACCCATAGGTGGGGCGTCAGATTCGGCTGTAAGAGTGTCCTGCTCTTGTATCCTTAGAAAAACAACCGGCTTTATGCCAGCTCTGTAATTCTTTACTCGTGGGGCTGTGCAGTTTCTCATGATCTCGCTGTTAGCCATGCTAAGAGCACTGGCCAGGCGCCCCAGTGCAGCCAAGTATGAAGGTCATAGAATAGCGGCACACCTCTGTTTTCCTGCCTTTTTCTGACAGACAGTCACAATGAACATAAACACATAAACTCTACCAAATACACTTTGACAAAACACACTTTATTATGTCTCTCAGCCATGAGAGAGAATCAACTCTCAGCTAGGTTCCCATCCATTACAGGTGTCCACCAGTGAAGTTCTGGTTCTGTGTTCCACACTGTTCAATACATATATAAGTGACTTGAAACAAGGAGTGAAAAACAGGGTGACCAAGTTCAGCAACAACACAAAATTATGCAGGATGGTAAGGCTGGAGGGTGACAGCAGAGAATTTTCAAGGATGTTTTCACAGCCTGAAAAAGCAGGACACAAAGTGGGAGATTAAATTCCCTGTAGATAAGTAGAAGGTGATCCTCATGGACCAAAACCAATCCTAATTTCACATGCCCTTCAACCTCCTGGAAACACTTCCATGAGTTGCATACTTTCCCCCATAAACATAAGGCTGACTGGCCTGTACCTTCCTGGATCTACCTTTCTGCCATTTTTGTAGATGGCTGTAATATTTGTTCTTTTCCATATATATGGAATTTCCCCTTACTTCCATTACCCTTCAAAGATGTTAAGTAGTTTTGTGATCGTATCAGCCAAGTCTCTCAGCACTGTTCAGTTGCATCCTATGAGGAGCTGTACATGTCCTGTTTCTACAGATGGTCCCTCAGTTGACCCTCCTCTACTAGCAGTGCTTTGCCATTTGCTTCATCATTGCTTCCTGAGATAGAGATTTGGGGCCTGACATTACCAGTGAAGACAGGCAGAGTGCCTCAGCCCTTCCCGTGCCATTTTTTTTTTTTTTTACGATCTTGCTGGCCCTGTTCAGTAACAGGCCTACATCTTGCTTGTACTTCTGCTTCCTACTAACATATCTGCAGAAACTTCTACACTATTCTTATTATCTCTTGCTAGTCGGAGCTCCCGCTGAGCTTTTGTCTTCTTAACTGCATCTCTGCACAACAAAGCAGTATTTCTATGCTCCTCTTTGGGAGTTTGCCACTGTTTGTGCTGCTGTAGTACTCTTTTTTTCCATTTGAGCTCTCTTAGTAGCTTGGTGTTTTTCCAACCATTTTCTTTTTATGTCTCCTCCTTTTCCTGCGTAGGGGGGTAGGCTGCTCTTGTGCTTCATGGAGCAGCTGTATTGGGAAATCTCCCAAAATTTCTGAGCTGCTCCAAGACAGACTCCCATTGGATCCCTCCTAACAATTCCCTGAATGTATTGAAATCTGTTCCTCTGAAGTCCAGGTCTCCATTTTATCACTTGTCCTCCTCAAGTTCCTTGGCCTCTACACTCCTACAGTTGCTGCAGCCAGCACAGCTGTTGACATACGTATTTTCAAGCATGTCTCTATTAGTAAGCATTCAGTCCAGAAAAGCACTGCTCCTAGTTGGTCCATCCACAGATGGCCCTTCCACAGATAGGCCAACTAGGAAGCTGTCCTCAACATGCCCTGGGAATCCCCCAAATTGTTTATGAACCACTGTGTTGCTTTCCCAGTAACTATAAGGATGTTTGAATTCCCTTTTGAGAACGAGGGCCTGTAGACCTGAGGCCTCTTGGAGGTGAGCAAAGAAGGCTTCATCCACCTCCTCTTCCTGATCCAGGTCTGTGGCAGACACTATGAGGTCTCTCTCAGTGGCTCTGATATTGACTCAAAAGCGCCCTACAGACCACAGCTGGCCTCTATTTATTAAAATTGTTCTTGCACACAGAGCAGAACCCTTTCTTTTCTTCTACCCAACCTCTACTGTCATTCCTGGTCTTAATGGTCCATTGCAGGACTCTAGACATACGAGCTCTTCCACTGAGTTACTGTAACCTCAACAACACCGTAACTCTGTGACTGTACAAGGAACTTCATTTCTTCATTTTTCTTTCCCACTGTGAGGGTTGGCGCACAGGCACTTGGGACAATGTGTCATCTACTCCCTCCCTCTGAGGGGAGTGCGGTAGCCTCCTCTGTGGCTCTGCTCCACACATGTTCCACCTTGTCCCCTACAACCTTGATTCTCTCCAGTCTGCCTTAAACTCCATTTAATGTCCACTTCATTGCTCCCCAGTCTATTGGCAAAGGCATCCTGGCACTTCTTTGAGAAGTGGATCTCTTCAATCTGTATATCATAGTCCTTTGATTATGGAAGGAGAAAGACTCTGACTCCAGCTACACACTTAGGTGTTGACCTAAGCAATATGCCTGGTTTTGCCTGCACCCTTCCCTGGCAAGACTGAGGAGAAAGCAACCTGAGCATCTGCCTCCTTTAACCCCAAAGACTCTGCAGTCCTGGTTACTTTTTCCCAGATCATGCTCTGGAGTACTCACCAGACCCTCCCCTCTGTCCCTCACCTGAATGGCCATATCCCCACCCAGGAGCTCTGGCTAATCAATGCCCCTGTCATCCTTGGAACAGCACTGTGGATTGACACGAGTGTCATGTCACTACCACTTGATCACCACCTTTCCTACCAAGACAGCACCAACAGTCTTACGATGCTGAATAAATTCATGGTGTGTTAGAATCTTGGAAATCACATGAAATTCTGCTCTTCCCCTGTCTGAAATGACATGGCAGAACTGAAGAGATAGAAAACGGGGCTACAAGGATAATGGCTTCTGTACAAGGAACTATGAAGTTGGGAATCTTCAGTGTGGAAACGAGACAGCTTAGGGAAGACACAAAATCCCACATGGCATAGTCACTAACTCTTCCAAAACAAGAAGTATGACATATCAAATGAAGCAAATAAGAGCCAGACTCAAAAACAGATGAAAGAAGATGGTTCTTTATGTAACAGGCATGCTTTTGATGGTTACTGAGCATGTCATAATTTCACTGGGTTCTGGAAATCTGAAAACAGGTGGCTTTCGAGTATTAGGAAATAGTATCATATATGCTTACCCTGATCTCAGTTTGCCCACAGTATACACTTATGGTCATCAGTGGAGACAAGCTGTCCAACTAACAATGGCCGTTCTCATTAGTGAAACATACATTTATTGATACAAAACAGAAACCAGAAAACATAATGAACCCATTTTTTAAGTATAAAAACATATTTTCATCCATAAACCATTCAGCCTGGGAATCCAGGCCAACCTTCCAATAAAACACAAAAGAGTTTTGCTATTGAGAACTCAAAGAAACAAACAAAATAAAAAGACTCCTGGATTTGCACTCCTTATTCTAAGTAAAATGGTGAATGGAACAAAAGAATACTCAACTGGATTGTAGTTATGGCTCTGGGAGATCAAACACACAATTGACACGTGCTGCACTCCAGAATTACCAAGCCTCACTAAAATAAAGGTGCTGTTTCCACTATTACAGGACAGAGACCAGTTCAAAGACTAATCAGCTGCCACCAAAACGCTGTTCAGGAAGCTGTGGGTAGATTAAAATGGACAGAAGCATCTCTACAGGGATGTTCCTTACAGGAGGGATACTGGAATTACTGCTGTCATACAATTCGAAAATAAGAAAGCCGTAGGAATCATTGTTATTTTCATTGAATCAAAGGAAAGGAAAAGGAGAGAAGAGAGTGACTAAAAATAATGAACGAATCAACTTGTTCCAAGTTATTTCATTAACATAACTGTGGAAGTCATCTGGAATTCAAGCCTTTATTACAGCAAAACGCCACAATCAAAACTGTGTCTACCCCCATGTGAGGAATGCTGGAATCCTCTAGCAGTGTTGATAACCCCAGCAATTTTGTCCAAGATCTGGCATATACAATGCACATCACTAAAGCCCCTGACCCTGAGTGTAGAACAAGCAGGTAGGAGCTGCAACTCTCTTTTCAGAACAGACTGGTTCATGATACCACAGTATTGAAAAGGAAAGGCAAAGTAAAGAAAACCAAGCCAGCACACACTGAATTTTAAATGTAGTGCTTTAAGTGAATTTAATGGCAGAAAGAGGGTTTGAATTGATTTCCAGACCTGGATTCTGAGCAGTGTTTGAGAGCCATATCTGTTCTCTCCCCTGCCCCCCTGTTAAATGCGAGGTCTCTCCCCGCAGTGGGAACTTGGACTGGGTAAAATGCAGGCTCTCTCCTCCCCACACCTGGCAGCGGCTGAATGCCACACACATTCCCTCTTCTGTGACTGCAGGCACCGTTTCCATGGTAGCGCCAGGAAAACCACTCCAAACCGGTCGGAGTCAGAGGCAAGGAGAAGCACTGGCCCCTGCAGAGCTCCCTCTCACCTCCCTGAACAAGGCACTCTGAGAAATCAGGAGCAGGAGAGAAGCTGGTCATGCAGCCTGGGAGGGACTGAAGGCACCGGCAGCACCACGCAGCATGGAAACCTCCCTTCACGTCTGACGAGAGCTGCTGTGGCTCACACTCACGATACGGCAGTCCCGAGCGCCCAGCTGTGCAGGTAAGCAACAGGAGAATTGCCACGGCCGGCTGGCAAGCGCTCAGCTCATCTCCCCTCCCGGGTCCTCCGAGACCATGTTGCCTGTGATCTTCTGGTAGATATATTTCTGGCTGCTCCCTGGTTAAGGGGAAGTAGTAATGCACTTGCCATGAACTTAAAGAAGCACGAGGGCACCCCCTCTTTTTTTTTTTTTTTTTATTTCACAAATCTCCTAGACTAGACCAGACCACTACTAGACTGGTACTAAAGTCTTACCTAGAATTCTCAGCATCTCAGGACCGTGAATGTGTTGGGATAATTTTGTCCAAGCCGTACGATTTGCACAGGTGAACGTCTCAGAGACAGAAATGAGATGAAATGTGACACTTCTGAATGATCTTCACTAGCTTGGAATAATGAGAATCTGGAATTGCAATCTATGTTTGCAGAACGAATCAAAGACACAAGATTACTCTGGCCACTTCTAAATTCCAACCTGCTCACAAACCACAATGCAATATATCAGCACCACAAACGGTCCCTAACCATGCTTGGCTGGCATCTTTACAAGATCAGGGTGAAAGGGACATCTCGAAATCATCTGGTTCAAACCCCCTGCTCCATCATGACCACCTACAGCCAGTTCTGCAGAAGCAGGTCCAGGCAGCTTTTGAATACCTCTAAGGAAGGAGACTCCATAATCTCTCTGGGTAACTTGTGCCAATGTTCAGTCACCTTCACAGTGAAAAAGCATTTCCTGATGTTCAAATGGAGCCTCCTGTGTTTCAATTTGTGCCCACTGCCTCTGCTCCTATCCTGAGGCACCAGAAAAGAATCTGACTCCCCATTGTTCACTCCCTCCCTTTAGGTATTTTATATATATATTGATGAGATCGCCCTCAGCCTTCTCTTGTGGCTGAGCAGTCCCAGCTCTCAGCCTTTCCTCACAGGAGACATGCTCCAGCCCCTTCATCATCTTTGAGGCCCTTCGCCTGACACCCTCCAATATATCCATATCTGTCTTTAAGTGAGAAGCCCAGAACTGGACCCAGTGCTCCAGGTGTGGCCTCCCCAGTGCTGAGCAGAAGGGAAGGATCACCTCCCTCGGCCTGCTAGTAAAACTCCTCCTAGTGCAGCCCAGAATACTGGTGGCCACCTTTGCTACAAGGGCACATTGGTGACTTACATTCAACTTGGTGCCCACCAGGACCCAGAGGTCTTTTTCTGCGAAGCTGCTTGCCAGCTGGGTGGCCCCCAGCCTGTACTGGTGCCTGTGATTAAGGAGCATACTGCTGTCTGCAAGTAGCACTGCCAAGGTTACTGGGGCAAACGTGTCACCCCGGAAGCAGAAGACTGGATGTTGCCACACACACACTACTAGGTAACTTCCTGTCCCACTAAAATTCATCTCCTTCCCTGAACACCTCTGCAGGAAAAGAGAGAATTTTTATGAGTTTTCCCATCCTGACTAGTGTGAGAGGTATAGCCTCTTCCTTGTGTGCCTAAGCATAGGAATAGACAGGATGTCCAATTACATGAAAAATTGTACAGGAAAATGTATTTTTTTATTTTTCCCTGAATTGATCATGGACAGTCGATCTTGTTTTATCTTACAAGGTTCATTCCTCTCTGCTCACGGACGCTCTCCAATTTCAGTAATAGCGTGTCTTATGCAAAGTACTAAGTTTCCCTATTCTACCTGAGAAGCTACAGTGGATAGAGTCCTGAGAAGACTCCTAGCTGTATAAGCCTGGCTCCTTTGATCCAGACCCTTTAGAGGAGAGCCTCAGCAGCCTGGAATACACAAGTACCAGCAACATTTGCAATGCTAAACTGTAAGATTAGAAGAAAGACTACTTAATTTTCTGGGCCTGTTCTGTTCTGTGGTCTGTTCCTTGTGTATTTTAGATTATCCAACCACCTGGCAAGCAAAATGTGACATCAAACTGATTATTTAGCAAGTGCTGGAAATTTATAAATATCCTTTTTGCCTTAAAGAGTACGTATTTAGCATACCAAAGTCAGGATTTTAAGCCAACACTTTTATATTATTGTGTTATTTTCCCATTCCTAAAGCTTGATTTCTAACTGGTAAAGACTGATTTTTTTTTTTCATATGACATAGCTGGCAAAGCATGTATCATTCCCAAAAGCAAAGTCACTGGAATTAGAATGAAAGAAATAATTTAATGGGATGCAGTGACTGTAGTCACTCTACTTCATTTCCTCAAACAAGAGACTGCATTGACTGAGAGTGACATTTCTCTGGCTCATGTCCATTACAGAGCAAAGTCAGAAAGAGAGATAGTGAAAGAAATACAGCATTCCCTCCCTTGAATACATTCATGAAAAGTGGGCAGAGACCTTGCAACAATGTTTGGGGTGTCTTTGACAGCATCATTGGAATATAAAGTGTCTCTAACCACTTTCCACATCTTTTTTGGGGGAGAGCAAAGCCCTCCACAACAGTGTAATACCACTTAAAGGAAGGGTTTTGAAAAATTAACCCTTATAAATCAGCTCCCTTCCCTTCAAGGAGCTTTGTATCTCCGCACTGCAAACAGTTTCTATCTTTTGTTCTTCCAGTTCATGTTCGACACAGGAAAGGAATAGGAAGCTCTTTCAGATTCAGTGCTACAATAAGCTTAAGGTGCAGCCTCTCGACAGCCAAAAGCAGCCTGGAAAATCAACCCTAATTCTGCTATGAAGCATTGGCAGCTTGATTATTCTCAGGACTGGACAGAGCGGAGCAGAACCTCCTGGAGGAGAGTTCAAGTGCATACCAATGGTTTGGGGTGGGGTTTTTTTAGGATTTTAATTTCCTTTTCTGAATTTACAGAGAACATCTCCCACTCCAGTGAAACTGGCTTTGTACCTCCTAGTGAGTTTACAGGCAGTTTTACCCACACCACTACTTTGGGCATGTTTGGTACCACATTCATCCATCTATTTCTTGTGAAGAGAGGATAACAGGTCTCTCTGTAGCAACTGAGTACACATGGCTGTGGATACAGGACTTCAGGCAAATAACATGCAACTATGTTTTACCTAAACAAAACACTCTACAGTTAGAATCCCACTACAATAAAGGCTACAAAATTACGTACAGTAAAACAAACTTGAGCTTGAGAAGAAGTCATGTGAGAAATAACACTGAAAATAATGGTTAGCATGACAAGAACTACGTGACCTAAATTGTAGTTTAAAATATTTAGAAAAGGGAAGGCTTTGGATCACTCAGATACCATAACATTGTAACTGCTGAAAATGCTGACTTCTTAATGACAACCACTGTATGCAAACGATCTAATTACAAGCATCAACACACAACACCTTGTTGAAAAACAGGGGGAAATGTTTCCAGAGGCTTAGGAAGGAGAAAAAATTGCACTTTGAAAAATATTACTATATATATGGAATAATGAGGCCACATAATAGATGCTGGATCTTATTTACTAAAATTTTGCTGTTTGATTCTGACGTTAAGTTGATGCTGCATTAAATGAATAACAGATAAACCCCCTTTTTCTAAAATGCTCACATCAGCTTCAAAATTACAGTTTGATACATTTTTGAATTAATCTTACAAAGCACTGAATCTGAATTTGCAAGCCATGATGAGTTGGAATTTTAAAGAGTTCTAGTAGTGGGAATGAAGAGAGAAGAGACTGGAGGAGATAACAGACAAATGGGGTGCTCTACCCACATCTGCATACTGACAGCAGGACCTTCTGATTACAGGATAGCTGGATTCATTACTGCTGTTATTTATACATAAATGGACCTATAGAACAGTGACTTAAAATTTATCGATCTGGCTAAACAACAATTGATGTATTTTAATACTGTTGATGAAGTTTAGTCAACGTTCTATTTCAGTAATGTCAGAATTGACTATACTCTTGGCACACACAGCAGAAAAGCAAAAGTAAAAAACATTCAGTCACATAAACCTGAAGGCATTTTTTTTAAGAGTGAAGTTTGAAAATGTGAGTAATTTATCTTCTTTCTGTCTGTGAATGTCTGAAGTATCCAGTCTCCCTGGAAGAATAAGCTGCTATATGTCAAAACCACAAAGCAATTCACCCCACTGTCAACAAACCTAACACTCAAATATGTTTGGAAAGAGGGATCTAAGGGGGGGCCAAAAAAAAAAAAAAAAGTCAAAAAATCTGCAGCTGAGACAGTGCAAAATATGGCTGCTGCAACAGGTGAACTGTTCTGTAAGATTAGCAGCCTACCATAAAATCCTTCTCTGTAACAGAGCAAACCACAATGTGACAGTAGATAAACTCCATTAGAGTGAATTTAAGTACATGTAACCATGTAGACAGAATAAGCCAAACATCTGCCCATGTTTTTTTCTACACTTTGTTGATGTTTGCTATCATCTGGACACATTATCCGCATGTCCCCTGAAACCATGTATTGCAATTTCCATCAACTGGTATTACACCTGCTGAAGAGGGCAGAACTGATCGACTACAGCTTCTCCTGCTGTCGAGCTCAGCCAACAAGCTGTTTGTGAATCCTGCAGATGTTTTGGTAAACAGGGACAAACTGATTTTTTAAAATGAGTTTTCAACCTAATAAAAAAAAGGAAAAAAAGAAAAAAAAAATATACGTAAATAGACACACACTGTTTTTCACAACTACACTGTGCTTCATTGGTGTTTCAAAACTTCACTTGAGGGCAGCATAAGAGGAATGACAAAAAACCTAAGAAAAAATAACTGCATAATATAGAAAAAACTATGTCATGACAGAAAGGTGTAATGAAGCAATAATGACTGGGCTCCCACAGCCAGAAACACTTTAAATCCCTTTACAACGTATGGATTTCAGTTTTCCAAATTCCCTTCCAAGATATATTGATTTTTAGATGGAATATCATGTGGGTTTATTGTTCATAAATAAACCTCCTCTGTCATTCAGAAAATCAACCAGAAAATGCAAGGTCCTTATGCTGACTGTCTCAAATCTGCATCCGATTTCTCTACCCAGTTAATCAAAAGGCTAATTTTCCTTCTAAAGCATTCTGTGAGCATTTAAAATAAAAGTTTAAAGGAAGAAAAGATGGAAACTTGCACAAGCAGGTTGTGTAAGATTTTGGAGAATCTGACTGTGTCCAAACAGAAATTGCAGTGCCCCTGTGGACAGCATTTCTGTTTTTCAAGATCCAGTGTTAATAATTAAAGCTGAGGTTCAGCCTGCTTCCTGTCATAGAAATGTAAACATAGGGCCGGAAGGCCCTGGCAGGACGAAAGAATTAACCATAAAGCCTTTTAGAGTTTGTCCAAAGAGATACCCAGAGTCTACCTGGAGGTCACAGACAACCAGGCAAGTTTTTTTTGTCTGCTCTATTTGGCAGCCATGCCACAGCCATCCATATTGTATGACTTATTAACAGAAGGAAGTTACTTTCCAGAAACCACTGTCTGGACATGTTGCTTTTATATTTATCCAAGCTCATTTCCATTTTGAGGCAGTATAATGCTGGTGCCAAGCAACTAAAAGTAAGAACAGGGAACAGTTAAGACCATTGCCACCAGACTTTCTGCATTAGAGCCATGCAGTAGCCCCCTGAGGTTGTACTGAGGTGGATCGGTCTCTTCTCCCAACTAACAAGCAACAGGACAAGAGGTAATGGCCTCAAGCTGTGCCAGCTGAGGTTTAGATTGGATATTACAAAAAACTTCCTCACAGAAAGGGTGGTCAGGTATTGGAACAGATTGCCCAGGGAAGTGGTTGGAATCACCATCCCTGGAAGTGTTCAAAAACTGTGTAGATGAGGCCCTCAGTGACACGGTTTAGTGGTGGTCTTGGCAGTCCTGGGGTAAAGGTTGGACTTGATGATCTTAAAGGTCTTTCCCAACTTAGTTGATTCTATGATTTCTGAAAACACTACAGAAAGAAATAGTGTGAAGGCATACCAGCAGTCAAATAATGCCACAGGAGACTTTATGCATTCGAAACACTGATTGGCAGCAGCTCACTAAGTAATAGTGGGGTTTAGTAATATCTGAAATACTAAAAAAATAAGTCACATTTTGCTTGAAAAAGGTTTGCAAATCAAAAGTACACAAAACCCACTTTAATCTGCACACATATACATACAAAACAAAGCCTCACTCACTTAAGTGAACGCAAATACTATTTGTGTGTGCTTTTCTGTTTAGAAGCAAATGAGTCCACTTATTTCCAGCACTCAAAGGACTAGATCTAGCCTGCAAGGCAATCTCACCTGGCTCCCAGAAGTGCTGGCTGGTTAGCAGACCAACTGAACTTGTCAAGTTGCTTCTGGATTTGTACTTTCTAGAGAAGTGAGTAACTGCAAACTTAAGTCAGGGATGTCAACATTTTTTAGCTCACATGCTGCACTGTACAAAGTAACTTACTAGCCTGGTACCTGAACATCCAGGGAGTAACAGAAATGACCCTGAGTTTCATTTTAAGCTGACTATTGCTGTGTTGTTGCTTTGTAACTTAAACTTACACACATACAGCTCAAAGTATGCAGAAATTTGCTACTGTTTAAGCATCTTACCCTATGAAACACTACCACTTGTGTCTTAATGCATGTACCTGAAGGAAAATGGATGACAAAGAAGCCGAAGTTACTCCCCTTGTTTTCCTCAAACATCACAAAGCGCATTCACAAGGCTAGATGCCTTGTGCCTTTCCAGATGGCAAAGGTATAAATATCAATTCATATACTTGGTAGAATACTGGTGTTTCCAGAATATTTGTATAGGTGACATTTTTCTGCAAAGAGAGAAATGCACACACATAACGCATATGCTCTGGAGCAATGCTTTTGTGTCTGTATGCAAGTCATCACTGGCACATGAATAAACTAACACATTCTAAAAAAATCCTGCCATGGTAGGCTAAAGAATACAGCCTAAAGATACAAAGTTTCAGGAAGGTGTTATGACAAGAGCTTATCCATGAAAAGAAATCCTGTAACTTTCGAGGAATTTTCTCAGGTAGTCCTCCAAATAACGTATTACCACAGTCTGGAGGAAAAAGATGAACTTTTCCCCAGTCCATTTCAGTGGAATCTACTATTGAGATGCACACAAGGACACTGAATGGTACTCTGGGTCTCATTCAACGTGTGATGGATCTGTAACCGTTCCTGATTTCATCTTTGCTTGAGACTGTCTATTTTTACTGCTCTGTTAAAATAAGAGCGGCCTTTTCTTTTGGTTGGAAAGACTGATTACCTGAGCTAGCTGTCTAAATGAAACATTTAGACTTCCAGCACCTTTTAAGAATTTGTATGTTATTTTCTTCCTTCCTTCCCTTCCTGAAGCTGTGACTAAGCTTTAGGTCTCCAGTGTAGAGCTATAGCTATAAAGCAAATGAAGTTCTGGTCTACTCAGTCAACTGAAAGGGATAGTTTGGCTCCTCAGAACAAAGGAATGTATGTCTGATCTACAGCAAGTCCTCAGCATACCAAAAGGGGTTTTTATAATATATGTTAGCCAGCTCCTACAATATTAGAAACTTATTTATGATACAAAGGTTCATTATGGTAATACTCACTTAAAGACATACTTTAAATTACTATTAAATGCAGTGAAAATAACAGATTGTCAAAGTAAATAGTACTGTGAAAATAAAGTTTGCCAAGAATATTGTTGTATAGAATGTCATCCTTCAAAGGTGGGCAACTTGTGGACTGGGACAGTATATCGATGCACATTCTACATAAAGTTACTATTAATGCAGAGCTTATTTTGATGTGGCTAATTTTGATATCATTGTTTATTTAACTCTGCACTGTATGTACATATATATGGGCTTTTAAGCAACTCCAGAAGCTTATTTAAGAGGGACAGTGGCACTTCAAAAGCCTGCTTACAGGTACATTAAAGAAAAGCAAACATTTTCGGTAGTAAATACTTATTAGAAATAAAGTACGTAGGGTACACAGACCAATACCAATATTATAACTGAAAGCAGTAGTTATTTCATCTATGAAACAGAATTAGAGCAATGGTCTTAGAAAAAACAAAAAATATGGATTGCCAGCACATCAGTAAATACAGCTATCTGCAGTAGGCATATCCTGATCTCTAAAAATTGATGTGAGAAATAACTAAACCCTAAGTCCTATGACAAAAA
Source organism: Nestor notabilis (assembly GCF_000696875.1). Lineage (NCBI taxonomy): Eukaryota > Metazoa > Chordata > Aves > Psittaciformes > Psittacidae > Nestor > Nestor notabilis. The sequence goes on from NW_009937718.1 coordinate 34,484, forward strand.
TGAATGAGAAATCTACACATTCCATTATGATACTGCTGAAGAAAACTCCCCACTTCTGTAACTACAGTTACACTACATTTCATGTTTTGGTAGTGAATATGCAGTCTCTTTTACAGAAGGTCTATAATTTTATCAGGTGACATGGTCTAGTGTGAGGCCCCCTGCCCATGGCTGAGGGGTTGGAACTAGATGATCTTAGTAAGGTCCTTTCCAACACAAACCATTCTATGATTCTGTGATTTCTGATGAAAATTACACAGCATTGCTGCACCAGAGCATGTAGGCTTAAAGTGAACTTACAGAGGCAGAAAAAAAGTATGAAGAAGGAAACATGATTAATGAAGGGGTTACTCAACATTCATATGTAGTATTAATGTTACATGAGAACAATTATATTGAAATAAAACTGCTTTAAATTCTTTTACATATATTTATTCAATTAATAGTTTGGGGAAAGCAAGCTATTAATCTAATTCTAGCACCATCACTTACTGGCAATGACTTCTTAGGCATCTGTGCTTGGTAAAAATTAAACCAAAATATTTCAGTGTTTGAAGCTTTATCAGTGTTGAGCACATGCCTTTCCAGTGCAACGTCTGACCTTGTGACTATTTAGAAGGCAACAAATATGATCAGGATGCTGTAAAATTATTTATGAAAGCCCAAGGGCTTTCACAGTTTATATACAAATTTTCTTCCTCTTTCAATCACATCATTCTGAGTGAATGCAATTTCAAACACAATTTACGTAGCTAAAGCTGGTGATCTTTCACCTCCTCCATAAGATATGCCCATATGTGGTTGAGTTTACTATGTCTGCAGTTACTTAAAGCAGTTGTGTAACTTAGTTTCAGCAAAAGCACAAAACCTGTGAGTTCTGGAAGCTCACTGAGGTAAGTCTCCTCCACAACTACAAGGGACATACATAAAGCAACCCAAGAGACCTGCCTCCTCTAAGTCAGCCAGGTTCCACTAATCTCAGTAGATCCTGACATCTCATTTTAAAACGTGAGAACTCGTGCCAGCTTTTACTGCACATCATTGATTTGATTAGGGAAAAATAGAGAAAATACTAGAGACAAATCACTAAAAACATTTCCTCTGACTCAGCAGCCAGAAAATTCCCTCCCTAACGGCACTGAATTTCATATGAGAACTGAGGACCGTCTCTCCCAGGCTAATGAAAGGAGTAGCTTTTTTTTTTTGGACTCAGGTGGCGAGGCCCTGGCACAGGTTGCCCAGAGAAGCTGTGGCTGCCCCATCCCTGGAAGCGTTCAAGGCCAGCTTGGACGGGGCTTGAAGCAATCTGGTCTAGGGGAAGATGTCCCTGCCCATAGCAGAGGAAGTAGAACTTGATGATCTTTAAGGTCCTTTCCAACCTAAACCAGTCTGTGATTCCATGATAAGTTTTTTATCCATGTGATTGAGTATCAGTTACATGAAGGGCAGTTATTTTAAAAGACCATAGCCTTGGGAGTACAGCGATGTGTAGACATAATGACTTTGAGAGACAGACAATGAAAACTATCTGAGTCACTGTGCAGAGTGAGCTGGAGAGAAGCAATGCAGCCCAAGCACAAAGATGAGAACTTGCGCCTCACTGAAAGCTGACATGGTGCCATTTCTGTGCTTCACTCTCAGTCTGAAATTTGGCTGTTAAATTTTTAGCGCATCCAAAGCCAGTTGGAATAGTCAGCTGTGGAACCAAAAGAAATATAATCTGAAATCAGGGCACGGCAGATGCATAACACTGCAACCTTGAAGAAAAGAGGGAAAAAAAAAAAAAAAAGATAAAGTGCTTACTGAGGGTTTCTTGCTTAAAATCTCTGCTAGCAGATCTTTCCGTTTCAATTCTTTGTCTTTACGTATTGACAATTAATCACCTCTTGCAGGAGAACTCTTGAGGTTTTCTAAGTTACAGGTTGCTAGCAACAGGCTGACTTTCCTATTGCTTGAAGTCCAGCTTGTGAGAACTAACAGCTACAGCAGTCTAAAAGATAGAAGTATTAGAAGGTTCATGCTACACGGGGCCCAGTGATAAAATATTGACCCTTCTGAAGATAAGCCATTAAAATAACAGCAAAAAACCACAAGTGTAGTTCACTTTTATGTTGTTATCTAAATTTTAGTCAACAGCACCCCTCTGACATAATCAATGATGGATTAACCTTAATCCTCTATTCAAGAGAATCTGTATCAGGTTTTGGCATGTCCCCATTGCACACTCACAATCTCTGGCACTTACGAAAAGCTGAAAGAGTTGGAAACACAGAAAAGCGAACTCAGTACTGGACCAAATCAGCTCAGGCGAGAAATCAAAATAGATCTGCCTGCTACTGTTGAAAAAAGGTTACCAAGAAATTCACTAAACAAAAACAAAAACAAAAACAAAAAAAAAAAAAACCAACAAAAAAAGAAAAAAAAAGAAAAGAAAAAGTGTGAAAAGTCAAGTGGCAGAGGCTAACTTAAACATATCAACTTTAGATTTATCACCAATTCTAACTGTGTAGCGGTTTCATCAATAGAAATGAGCAACTGCTCAATCAAGGCTGCAATGAAGATGCTGTAACTTCCTATATAGTCTGCTGGGCTGTCCTGCAGGCTGGACAAGCAATCTGCTTTTTTTCACCACAGCAGCCAACATCATCTTCACATCACTGTTCCTGCAAGTCTAATAAGGAATGGGTACGTTTCAGCTGAAATAGCCCTGTGCATATGCTAGAATGAAAGCCTGTACGTACTAGAAAGCAAAGACATCTGCCTTCTGTTTTCAAATGAACTATTTGCTACACTCCAAATGTAGATATCCGTATACAACTCTTGTAAAACCCTAAGAGAATGGTAATAACTAGTATTAATTTATTACACAATCAAACTATTGTAACACATGGTGCACACATGCTCAGTGATACTACTATTTAGAAGAATGCAAGTTTTCCATTAAACAAAAATTATCAGTATTCATTATTACCAAGAAAACTGAGGCCACAACTAGGAAAAAAAATGGAACAATGAAACAAGATTATGACATCTGTCTGACTGTCTGTTGATCACAAAATGATTTCATATTATAACTAAACAGTTCAACTAGGTACTTTTTCTCTGCCTATAGTTTTAGTAGAACCTATCAATGAATGCTTATCGTGGTCTCAATAGATTTTTATAGCCTTTCCTAGCATAGAAGGGAGAGGTGTCCCAGCTCATAGCTTCTCTGACAAATCCTAAAGCTGTGAAAGCTGTTTGGCTTCAACATGTTTCAGTCCACTGAGAATAAAACTTTTAGAACTGGTCTAAATACAAATTATACACAACTGTGATAATTCCTGGGTAACATACTAAATGTGTAGGTGTTTTTTCTTATTGACTCCCAAGTTCTGATTTGCTCTACCACACTGTCACAAGATCAAGGACCTTTGCTGAATAACTTACATGCTGCCATTAAACTCATTAGACACAGGCAGAGTCTTACTTCCACTGACATGTAGCTGTGTTTCCAACTACTTTTTCTTACAGATCCTTAAAACTGCATACTTTCATAGCACCCAAGATTTACAGAGATGCATAGCATGTGTTCACGGTGGGCAGGATAAAGCTCCTGCTTTAATTGTCAGGTTAGCTTTTTCAAAAGCCCATTAATGGAATGACCGTTGTGAGAACGCCATACACAGGTCTTGACTTCTGGCAGACACTATCTGTAACAGCATAAATTCTGAGAGTTTTCTGAAAGGATGTCTCTGGATCTCAAAGAAAAATACTTTAGATGTCTCATTAAAATTATTTCCCACATATTTCTACTGAAATAAAAAAAAAGGAAAAAATAATAATAAAAAAAACAAATAGCCACTTTCATATACCAGATTTAAATGCAGGGATGATAGCTTCCATCAAATGTATTAATATACTCTGCCATCTGAATGGCCTGCCCAGCATTTAAAATCTCGTGCAAGTTGTTAGATCAGGGCTTACCATTTTCTGTTTCCTCTGCTTCTCCTCAGGGGTTAAAGCAAGTCCCTAATATATTTAAAGTACAGTTGTAGGTACAGTTTCTATACATATGTATTTCTATACGTGCACACACACACGAATGTAACACGTTAGTATCACGGACCCATTGTTTGGAGGGCTGCTTAAATATGGTGAGAGAGTTTCTATTTAAGTATCATGTTACAAAAAAGTGTTTCAAGACCTCCTGCTTCAGTAGGTTACTAGGATAAATCTTTTACCAATGACAGAAAGCTGCATTATCGTATCTCTCTGTCAGTCACTTCAGGATTCAGCAACTAGAACTGAAGACTGAACAGGGTTGTCTGTTGTTTTTTTCGGGGGTGGGTTTGTTGTTTTTTGTTTGGTTTTTTTGTGGGTTTTGTTGGGTGTTTTTTTGGGGGTTGTGGGGTTTTTTTTGTTGTGTCCCCCCCACCCCGAAAAAGAAGAAAAATAAATTACACCTTCTGCTTACAATTATTTTAAGGAAAGAATTCCTAAGTTACTGAACATCATTAGTGATACATAAACAACTACTACTGTATGATAAAACCAGTGAAGTAATTCCAACTATGCCTTGAACTTCCAGAAAGTGTGCTGCACACATATGGCTGAATTAGTTCACTCAGAAATCAGAAGAATAATATTAAAGACAGATTTGACCCATTATCTAACTGCACAGCACAAATGAATAATGCAAATGTGTATGCAAAGGACCATGAAGCATCTCAGCTTAGCAGTGCATTTAAAATGTATCACTAACTTTCAGCTTCTTGAAATATTTATCAAATGCAGGAGGTTCTACCCAGAGCACACTCTATTAGGAACTCCACTGAATTTTTATTTCTACACCTGACTCACAGGACTTTAGAAAAGGAGACTGGAATTGACTGCTAAAACAACTTCAGGTACTGCTCTGTCACCACAGGCCTCACGAGTCCCATCATAATTGCTTCTGAGACACTTGAATGTTCATCCCACAGCCGAGACTAACAGGTCTTTACACATCTTGGGAGGGGAGAAGAGGAAGGCAATAGGTTTCTGGACATGGCTTCGGAAGCCACTAAATTGTATGCAGTTAGAAAGCTACTGAAAGAAACCACAGTAAAAAGCATCCTTTAAGGCACCGCAGTCAACTCAAGAGTACCAAATAACAAGCTAAGCAGACTTATTAAAATTAGTGGTAGAAACTAGTTAAAATGACTAGTTGGATCAACTAGGAACAAGCCTGGATCAGTGTCACAAAGCAGTTAAACTGGTGAGCGCTCATCAAACACTGAACTAGTTTTACTAAACTTTTTGTGAAATAAGATAAGTTCCTGATCTTGAAGTAATTAAAGAAGTTTCACTGGTCTGTTACGTATTACAACACCTGAAGTAAGATATGTTTCACACTGAATGCTCTGGAATAGATGTTTTAAAAAATAAATAAAGTAAATAAAGAGGAAAACCAGTCCTTATCTTAAGATTGGGTAGTTAGACTACTTTGCTCTAGAAAATCTTTTGTTTCCAATTTTAAATAACAAAAATAGTTATGGTTATATCAGAAGAGAATTCCTTCAAAGCCAGAGATTTTATTCATTACAGACTTTAGGAGGGTACATGCTTGTTCATGTAACCTGACAAATGCAATCGCCTAGTAAACAGTATTACTCCACAATAACATATTCCTGCAGCATCTTGAGTCAGGAATAATATATAAACCAAATGTGCTCTAAATCATCCCCCCCCTTTTTTCTCTTTTGGTAGGAATTACTAGGCCCTGCAGGAGGGAGGGTGGGCTGTTTTTGTGTTTTAGATATTTCACTTGAATTCAGCCAAAAGTTCAAACTGGTAAGCAAACTGTTACCTTAGCAAATATACAGAGCTGTGTCAGAAAAGGCTGCTGGGTTTTTTTCACATAACTGACTTCCACATTGATTTATTTAATCTCCTGAACAGTCACATTTCCCTGGGACTTGAGCAGCACCGGATGAAACTCAGAGGTCACAACCCTGCATGATTTTCACTAATCTTCTCTAACGAATTTCAAATTAGCTGATCCATCTACACACACACACATACAAAATCTACCTGAAAAGCTTAGTAAAGATTTAAAGGTTACACATAATTGTAACAGATGCAAATCCCATTCTCACCTATTTAAAGCTATAATCTGAACCAAAGTTATCACCTCAGTTGAGTACATAGTATTTATTAAGAAAATTTCTAGGGTAAGAGTACAAAGCAACAGGTCTGTGACCTCAAAAAATACATTTTTGCACAAGAAAGATTAGCCTGTGAAACTATTTTATCTCACTGGAATCAGGGATTTTCTGAAATCTTTGCTTTAAGCAAGCTTGAAACAAGAAATAACCACAGTCAGATACAGTGTTGCTGAATAAGGATGTGAAGCATTTTGGAGGGAACAAGACACTTTCACTGAAGAGCAACATCTACTTTCTTGCATTCGATGGAGTTTTTTTTTGGGCCCAGAACTGTTTTTAAGGAAAGATAAAAACCCGACCAAAATCTATCAGCCACAAGTTCGATACCATTCCACGTGGACTTGAAAATCTAGCAATGGTGCTACCTATATGCTTTTGGGTAACCTGATGTAAAGCGTTTTGAGGTCCAAAACCATTTCTAAGGCATTCAGAAGTGACGCTTAAAATCACGTATAGACCTTTCCACGAAATCCCTCGCTTCATCTCCAATAAACAAATTTCGAAACAGCCCCAAACAAGCGATCCATCTTCAACTCTTTACCTTTGTCGCACATTTGTAAACCTCCTTGATCACTTCAGCACCGCTCTGGGAAGTCTCCTCAAAGCCGAGCTGAGTTTCCCTTCTCTCCGGAGCAGCAGCTCAAGCAGGACTAGCCATCTGGGGTTGGGCTTTTTTCCTCTTTTTACCACTTACAAGAAGAAACTTCGTGAAAGCACGAGCC
>NW_009937719.1:0-39676 GCF_000696875.1 Nestor notabilis
GCTCCTCCGGGGCGGCTCTGGGCTTGGCTCGGCGTCCCACACGGAGCCCCGGGAGCCTAAACCGGGCTGACCCCGGCCTGTGCCTGTGCTGCTGGTGGGGCCTGTGACCGCGGCGCACCTCCGCCCGCAGGGACGGCCCTGAAGGGGTTTCAGCCAGGGGCTTCGCTGGGGCTTTGGCACAGGAGGGGATGAAGTTTTGGTGGTCTCCCCCAAGGCTCATCTCTTAGAGGTTTAGGGGTGTTTGGATGTGTTCACGTCTTGTACGGGCGAAGCCTCTTCTCTGAAAGCCCAGGGAAGTTCAGTACTTCTGTATTGCTAACTAGTTGCACAAGAGTGGGGTGAGTAACTGAATTTAGAACCCCGTTTTAAATTTACATAATCATTACATGTTTTTCTTGGGCTTTTCAATGGAGAACATGCCCTTATCAACTAAGTATTAGGTTTAAAGCAGCATTGCTTCTTTAATCAAGTAATCTAGAGCTGCTTTAATTCTTCTAATACTACAAATTTAAGACTCGAGTTTTGAGGCTCTTTCAGTGTATGTCAGTACAATATATGCTACATAACAGAGTTTCTTTTAACATTGCCTGTGCATCCTTTAGGAAGGGTGCTTCCTACAGGTGACATCTCTCTAGAAGTGCTGGGTATACCTTGCTGTTGATTTTTCTGTCTCATGCCAGTTAAAGCTCTGCCAGGTCCATCTATTTTTCTTACCCCAGGTAGTGCGGCCGTGGCCTCCACCTTGCATGCTTGGTTTCTTGGAAAATACTGCACCAAAAATCATGCTCTTGGCCTGTGCTATGTAAACACACCGTGAATGTTTTTTGCCTGTAGTATCCAGCTACGGCATTTTTGCTCTTTTTTCTGCAGGAATCTCGACAGACTGATTCCTATGCACCTGCTTTTGTACCTTCTTGCCCAATCCATTGTGGCTTCTCTACCAGCTAACCTAGCTTTTATTACTTGTTTGCCTGCTTTGTCAAACCCTTTATAGCAAGCCACCTGTCACAGTTTTCCTATCTGAGCTCAGCAGCTGCTGGTTTCTTCTCTTGCAGACCTAGCCTGAAAGGCACTGCGTCTTTCAGATAGTAAATGATTACCATCTTTGACATAGAGTTTTAAATGTATTTATTAAATGGAAAATTCAAATACCCTTTCCCATGAAATATTCACTCAAATTGGGCAACGGGGAACACAGTCTTCATTTAGCCCCTCAGGTTTTGCAGTCCCCAGGGCATGGGAATGGTGTGCGCTTGTGCAAGTACTGTACAAGCTGTTAGTCTTTTATGTGCCTGTTCGCAGCTGTGACGGTGGTAGAGGTGAATGTGAAGGACTAGGACTGATCTGGGCTCCTTAACCAGAATGTAAAATCGCCACTTTCTGCTACATACTTCTGTGGGAGTTAGCAGTGCTATTGCCTGCAATGTTCCTGGAAAAAATACTCCTTTGTTGTACCTCTCTGCCTGGAAATAAGGATGCACATCTGTATGCAGGTGTGAAATGGGATTTTGCTATTGCACGCTGATGACACAGACATCAAAGCATCTAACAAAAAAGAATGCAATGTGTCAAGATGTTTCAAATCACACTTGCGAAAGCATGATAGTCTCTTAGTAGCTCTTCTCCTCTTCGGTAATTTTGAAGTTATGGAAATGGGTGCTTGTAACCTTGTAAAACAGCTCAACAAGCTAACCAATTATTAAATTTTGAGCCTCACAACAAGAAGAGAGCAGAAAGCATTCACTTTCCAACACAAAGAGTGAAGGAAAACCAACTGGAACAACTGGCAAAAACAAGTAAGCGAATAATTTCAGTGCTGTGTGTCTGTTAGGGGCTTTCTACCAAGAGAGCGGCCCTGAAGAGTCTCCAGCTCAATTACTGTGAATCTCCTCAGACTAAAGGGCTTTAATGAAGAATTGCACATACTTTTTTTTTATGACACACTGCATTCAACTGCAAGGTGAATGGATTTATTTTTTTATTCCCTAATAGCCGATCATTTATACACAGTATCAGAGAATGGTTATGGTTGGAAAGGACACGAGGTAGATTTTGCAGGCAAACAAGTGCACACTGCTCAGGCCTGGCAACGAGTCTTTGATTTTTGGGTTGTTTTTTTTGTTTTGTTCCTTGATAATGAGGTGTAATAACCCTGTTGAATAGGATATCTGATCAAGATATCTGTACCAATATCTATTTACCTATATAGATAAATACCAATATAAGAAAACATCCCCATTTCTGAATATAATGTTGTCTACTAAAATTATGGACCAGTTTGGTGCAAGTAGATGATAGAATATCACAAGCTTTATCTTAAGTAAAAATGAATTTATTTTAACCTTCTTAGTTCTTCTGTGCTTACATTGATATCAAGCTGCACTGGTAAGAGCTTTTTTTCCTTCAAAACTCACAAAAGAGTATCTTTCACTTAAGTCACTGGTAGGTGTAATGTAACATAGTAAGTTTGGCTGAAATGAACATAGGCTAATAGGAGCTGACTGTCAGTCCCTTCAGGAGAACAGCTAATTGGGTGTTATTAGTAAATATCCATCAAATGAACACTGTTCTGTAGTTTGTCTTTAAAATGCGCTAAGAACTTAAAATTACACTGGAAATTGATGGACATGCAAGAAGTTAATGGCCCCTGAAAATCTGACTTGAAGGTTGTGGTTAGCACTCAAAAGTTGGAGAAGAGTTTGGCTTTGAAAGCTTGTTGGGAAATCTTTGAAAGAGACCAAACTGGAACAAAAGAGAATGTTCCGTGTAAGCAAAGGGCAGCTGGATGATCTCATGTGCTTTAAAGAACTCGAGACGTTTTTATGGCGCTGTGTGGGCGGTTAGGAAGGTTTGGGTACACTTCCCACTAATGGTCATGGGCAAATACAAATTTTGGCACCCTGTCCCTTTTTATTTTTTCTTAATTGAAAAAATAGGGATGGTTTAATGCTTATCCTGAGGAAGAATGAAGCAGGCTATGTACAATCCCGAAGGACAAGGATGTTGTTGAAAATGTGTCAGATTGTCTCTGTTGTTGCACCTGCATACCCTTTTGGTTTCTTTTCCTCAGGCTCTATACCTTAAATTTGCAAAGCTGAAAAATACTTGTTTGATAGGTATCGCTACTTTTGTGATCCTGACTGAAATGAATGTAGCAGCAGCATATTGAACATACTTATTTCATTAAAGACATCTCGGATGCTGGGCATTGTGAGATGTCACTGAGGAACACTAGCAGTGGAAGGACCCAAGTGATTTGTTTGCTTAAGTTCTCAGTAAAATCGATTCGTAATATTCTTTACTGCAGTTTTTCCTATGTAGTTGTAGAAGTTTGTTATATTTGGTCCTTCAATAGAACCAACAAACCCCAAAACAGCAAAAGCTCTCAGTTTCACTGAGTATTTTTGCATTTTTGGAATGCATTAGGCTTTTAAAGGAGAGTGAAAGAGTCAATTGGAGGCCCAGAAAAGGGTGAGCTTGAGGGAGAAGGAGAAAACACAGAAAGGTCTGATGATGACAGTAAGTGATGCCAAGCATGCCTGTGACACAGATGTGTGCTTCATTGGAAAGAAGGAGTTTGTTTGATTTTTATATCTAGGACACAACTTCTTTCCCTCTTTTTCTCCTTTATTTTTTTTTTCTCCTTTTTTCCTTTGATATCATGACAATAAGCTTTAAAATGACTAAACCATTCACTAAAATTAGGCCAATTTGTGACAGTGTGATGTATTTGCAGTGATTGTGTTGGCTGAGGCTAGTGCAGTACAAGTCCGGGCAGTAACCTGTCAGCGTGAATTAAATATTAATCTCCTGCTGCTCTGCTTGAGTTGCAGCCAGAAAAAAGTCTTCCAAAGTCTCCAGGTTAATCACCTAGTTAAAGTTTGTCTTGGCCTCCATCTCATTCCAACCCTAAGTAAGCTATTATTTTAATATAGCACATTCCTGGTGAACTTGAAAGCCTGTTCAGTTTTGTGATACAGTCTATTATACCAAAGTTGGACTTTGTGCCACAGGATACAGCTTTAGGTGAAGGGTAAAAAATACAGTGTGTAGTTCTTTTTTGGCTATAATCTAGTTTAACTCGTTTTGGAAACACTTCATCTGCTACTTGGGACAAGTGTTTCTGCCTAGACCCAATGGAAAGTCGGGTAGGAGGAGTTGGAAGTCACAGCTTTGCGTGTTATTCCAAGACAACTGATGTACAGTGAAGTGAAATCCTGCTTAGAATTGCTCAACAGTAATGCTTTTATGGCAAATTTGTTTTATTAAGGTAAACAATTAAACCAGCCAGTTAGAAATGAAGCCAGCAATGCTATCTGTGGTGTATAAAACTGCTTTAAACCATGGAAGGCTTATCTGAAACAGATACCAGCAAATACATTTTAACTTAAGATAGGCATTGTGTACTTTTATCTTTCCTACCCAGTAACTGCTTTCTGTAGAGGAAAAGCAAAGCTAGTAACAGTAATATGTTAGTTGGCAGTAGCAAGAAGTTAACTGATCGTATAGTGCTTAAGTTTTTTCTGAAGTATAAGAACAGTATTGCTACTCTCTGCAGCACAGTACTGAAGAGAGCACAGGGACAGCTCTGTCTCAGGACTTCTTTGTTTCTGTGATTTTTAGGTATGTTTTTCTTAATTTTTCTTTACCATCTTTTAAAATAAGGAAATAAATACATTGCCCAGCAGAATATCTTGTTTTAATATTAGCTTAGTTTTACCTTGATGTGCATAGTCCAACAGTGCCTGTTTCAAATAGAAGCAAAGTCTATTCAGAACCATACATTTAAATTAAATATTAATTTGGATAACCAAGCAGTCTGTAACAACATCAAGTAAGGATAAAAATGTTTAATTATTTGACTGCTTTGGAGAAGAGGATTTGTCTTCGCCTTGTGAAGCATCTTCTGGTTTCTGTGTTGAGCCATTTTGACTTCTTGGTGAAGTATTTGCTTAGTTTTCTTAAACTGACACATTGATTTTTGAATGTTATGTGTTGATACACAGGCGTTGTGTTTAGCTCTTAATTTCTACTTTAATACTGAGTTTAAAAGAATTAAGTGTTTCTGTATGTTGATCATGGAGATACTGGAAAGCTAATAGGAGTTAATAAGAGTGTGAATAACTCAAAGTTAGTTAGCATTGTTTTACGAGCAGAGTGTAACTGCTGCTCAGTGGTATATTACTAATCCCTAGCACAAGTACTAATTGGCAAGGCTGTAATAGAATGGGAATAGTTTAGAAATAGCACTTATTTTATAGACTACAGATCTGGTTGAAGTTTTTCATTGTGTCCATTTAGATTTCTGCTTTTGGTCTGATTAGCTACATTTTTTTTTACTAGGAAGAAGGAATATAAGATAGTGTTTATTTTTAACTAAGGGGTTTTTTTGAGGTGCTTTAAATTACATCTTTACAGCTAAACTAAACTGTTTCAAGAAGTATGTCTTTGTTCTAGATGCTATTGCAGTACTGAGGGACATAAGACTTTTAGTCCAACTTCTGCAATATTATTATGAGCACATGTATATGTGCAATTAAAGTAACTTTTCTTTCTCTTCCCTTTTTCAAGTTTGATGTTGAAGCAACAAGTTATGTAAGACCAGTTTGAAACCACCTCTTGTAAACCTTTTAAGGAAGTATCTTCTGTATGCTATGAAATGTAAAGATACCAACTTTTCCCTCGTTGCCCCTACCTCTGTCTTGCAATTCCAAAATTTTATTGCTGTTTGTTGCATTGGTTTTACATGTTGTCTCTTGTAAATGTAAAAAAATCCACTCCTGGAGACTGTTTGCAAAACAAAGTTTGCATACTTGAGAAATTAACTCAGAATGAGATAGCCTGCCTTTAAGAAGAGGTTTGTTTTATGATTAAGGGTGTGCCTGTTTGCTGTGTTTGGAATTAATGCTCACTAAATGTTGAAACAGTGACTTTTCTACATCTGAGTTATTTGACAAGATGCTGTGGCTTTGGTTTGCTTCCTGCACAGATCATCACCACCATGTAGCCATAAGCAGCTATGATAGAAGGATCCTGGGAGGGTTGGTTGGTTTGTTTGCACCCTTGTGATAAAATTAGTGCCTCCCTACTTTCTGCTATAATTAGAGTGGAGCAATTCTTGTGCTGCTGGAAGGTCCCCATTCAGAATTCCCAGGCAGCACGTGGCCAGTGCAGGTCTGCCACTCTGAATGCTGCCCACTCCCATGTAAGATGGTCAGTCTTTGTCAGCCTTGTAGCTGGCATTTGTGTGGTGTGCCACCTAAACCTGGGCGCTCGGTCATTTCTTCTTCCTGTCTTCAGGAGCTGTTTACTTGAGTTATATGCTGTTGGGTAAGAAGGCTGAATTTTGTCCTTAACCAGGGTATTTCCAGCTTGCGTGCAGTTATGTGATCAGACGGCTGTTCTGCAATCCTCTGGGTAAATAAAATGATGGGCAGAAGAGGGTGGCAGGAGCAGGTGGGCGGCTCCAAAGGTTGGTGCAGCTCAGCTCAGATAGGTACCAGTTTTTCAGAAGCTTTGTGGTTGGAAGGAGAGCATGGAAACTTTAGCACCAGAGGTCATCCAGGATGTGTCAATGGGAGGATTCTGTCCCAGCTTGTTACACTATTGCTTGTCTTCACTGCCATCAGAGTAGTAGTGACTGATGCACTTGTACCAGTGCAGATAATAGAGTCATTAAGTGTCCTTGGAACAGGCGTACTATAGACCCTGGTGCAATCTTTTGTGAATTGTTTGACCTGAGATATACAGGCATGTTTGCTGTTTTATAACATTGAATCATATTTGCACTTGTTTTTTTCCTATTGTAGGTGGGTCTTGAGCAAATCTGTGTCAGCCGTGGAATTTTGGAAGATTGCCCCACTGATATTTGTAAATCGAACCTGAGTAAACTTTTGAAACAAGTAGGATTTAAGATATCTAAGGATGAAAATGGAAATACTTCATTTACTACTTCAAGTAACCAAAATGGTACTATTAAAATAGTGTAAAATGAACAAACCTAACTTCTGTTTGAAACTAAGTCATCACTTCTGGCAGATGGTCTTTCAAATTATTTACACTGAATTTTTGGCTGTGGAAATGCACATCATGTTTAGGTGCCTTATAGCTGCATGTGCTGCAACAGAGAGAATTACAGTGCAGTTTGCTCTGATACTGTGCTTTCTCATTTGGTTTTAATACCTGAACTAGAATATTATCAGGTCATTCTTCAACTAGTATAAACTCAGTGGAATGTTGTAGTTCTGTGGAATGTTTTCCAGCTTGATTTGTGATCCTTTATCACTTGCCACTTCAGGAATCTAGTTTGCACCTACTGCTCCCAGGCATCCTTGCTCAGCTGGTAACCAGTGTGAACATCTCTAAGACATCTCTCGTCCCTTCAAGTTTCTTTTGCTAGCAAAATGAATGGAAGCCTCTTAAATAATGAAACTGTTAATAGAATGCTTTAAATTATTCTGAAAAACTCTGCTACTAAGGTCAGAGCTACAGAATTATTTTAAATTCAAAATTAAGCTTGGAATGAGAGGCTTTGGTAAATTGTATGTGTCTGTGGCAAAGATGGTGAACAAGGTCTTATAAAATGAAAGCAGTTATGACAACAGTTCATAGCTGACTCTGTGAATAACGGGTTACACTAACAGGGTCTGTCTTTTATTGTCTGAATTAGCTGTGGTATAAAGAAATCTTAGCATCTTACGATTTCTACTGATAATTTGCTATAATGTGATTTCTCCCTGCCCCCCCCCCCAGTATTTACTGGGGTATAAGGAAGTGTCTTGGTCAAAGGCAGAAAACTGCTCAAGATCCAAATGGGACTTTTTCTTTGCATTCCATATTTTCTTATTTCATAAGTGATGATTGTAACCTTTTTTGCTCAACAAATTTATTCTAATTACATCTGGAAAACAATCAAATCTTCTGTAATGTCTTCTACTAGAAAAAGCAGCTGTAAATGCTGCTTTTGGAAACAGTCTGGTAGATAGAGTGTACTGTAGTATATGTTATCCATATTAACATGCCTGGAGTACGTTTGCTATTTATGGATGGAAGAGGTATATTGACACATTTATTATTTGTGGCAGACAGTTGTTTTGGCCATCATTGATACTGGTAGAGTGTGTGAGAGGACACACATGAGGGATCGGCCTTTACCTTCATTTCTTAGGTACATCTACCCATTTAATCAGAAGGGCGAAAGAGGCATCCCTGTGATGCTGTGAGCCTCCTGTATACTCCAGGGGAGCAAACATGGAAGCCCCAGGAAAGCAGTGGGTAGTGGAGGCTCTTGATTTGGATGGAAGGATGGACATAATTACTGATGGTTGAGGATGAGGATGGAGGGTTTTGTTGCTCTTCTGAAGATATCAAGAGTTATGTTTTATATAATTTGGTAAGAGGTATAAAACCATTTACGTACTCTGGTCCATGCCTTGGAAGATGCATTAGCTCCTCTTTTTTTCAGAATAGATGAACTGAATAGTACACAGGACTTTAAAAAGTGAGGGTTGGATTGCACCGCCCAAGAAAGTTCTACGTTTGTACACAGTGCTGTTCAGTTCCTCCATGTATTTACCTTTTTTAAGGAAAGCTGCTATTGTGTATAAAACCAATAAATTGGCCTGTGGGTGCCTGACGTGTTGGCTCTTCTTGAGCTTTATGGTTTAGTTGTTTGACTTTGCAGGACTTTCAAGTGGAAGAACTTCTTGAAACCTTTGTGGGGGTTGATGACTTTTAGTGGATTGGTTTGTGCTGAGAAATATGTGAAGAATGAGTAAAATCTATCGTTGCCTCATTCTGTGGAAAAACAACTCTCAATGTATGTTGGTGTGGCTGGGGGAAGAGGAAAAGGTGTACAAACTCCTTTTGTGCAAATTAAATAACGATTTGTTTCATGTAAATTTAGAGCTTCTTTGGTTACCGGGGCACAGTTGAATGGTATTATTTACTGAAGCCTTTCTGTAATGTGTCACTAATGAAGGCTGTGCACGGTGGCAAATAAACCATTTAACCATGAATTATTTGTTTGGAATGATAGTGTCACCACAGCAAAAATTTGCTACCCTGGGCCTTGCTTCCTCAAATCTGTTATGATGCTGTATTGTCTGGTAGTGAGCTGTTGAATAGCAGTGGGTTTTTGGCCTTTTTCTTTCCGCTTGTAGAAACTAAATAACCTTTCCAAGTGTATTTGAAGTTGAACACTAAAAAAAAAAAAAATATAAAATTTCACCCTACTTATTTAGTCAAAATTGTGCACTGGCACTAAATTCCCAGCATTATCTGTATGTGAAAAGTGCACAGAAATTGTCAGACTCTGATCTATAAAGGTACTTAACACTGAGCCCCGCAGGCTGCAGTGGGAGGTAGGCACCTATGTAATCTACCAGCTGTGGGCTGATCCATATAGAACATGTCACAGCTGACCACCTCTGGAGCAAACTATTCCCTGCAGTATACCTGTAGGTTTAAACTTTCAGTCTTATGATAGTGCTTCTAGGCTGATGAGGTGTTTGTGTAGCAAGTTCTCTGAGTCTGAAAGCATCCTTGCTTGCTCTTTGTTAGCTCAGCTTGGAAGCGTGGAAGAATTTCCTTGATGCAGCCTTAGGAATAAGATGTCTTTCTGAAGGAGGGCTGATGGATGTGTGCTGTCAGTTCAGTTCATGAACCTCGTTGCTTTCTAACCCTCACATATTGCAGTTGCTTGCCACAGTAGTTTGGTCCATGAACAACAACAAAGTTAGTTGCTTATGAGATCAGTGAAGTGAAACTTGGTGAGACATGCTTCTTTGTGATACTAGAGCGTGCTGCTGCCACATCCAGGCTATAGTGCAGCTGTAATGACCTGTCTGGTGTCTGTCCCCATAATGGCACAACCATCATCAGAATGACAGCTAGAAGTGGAGGCTTTACAGTAAGATCCCAGTGCAGTGAAAATGTGTAGTACAACAAAGGGTCTACATAATCCTGGAGAGTATTTTGAACCACAGACATAGTGTTTTCATGATTGGTTTGAAAAACACTTTTCCAGAAAGTATGTAATCAAAAATATCTGATGAAATCTGGTTTAAGGCCAGGTTGGACAGAGCCTTGGGTGACATGGTTGAGTGTGAGGTGTCCCTGCCCATGGAAAGGGGGTTGGAACTAGATTGATCTTAAGCTCTTTTCCAACCCAAACCATTCTGTGATTCTGTAAATCAAGATATTGGCCAAGAGGTTATAACCCAAGGTTAATACAGCCGAATAAATGTGTTATTTGCAGTTAGGTTATTTTCTCTGTTTCTGTGTTTATCCTTTCTTGCTTCCTGATTTGTTTTATTGGACATAAGAGCGTGCTGCAATTTGACTGGATCATGTTTCCCAGATGACTGAGCCATTATTGCAGACAAATCCTCTTGCAGATAAACTAATGAGTAGCCTGTGGCAGTGTCCGCGCACAGCACATGCCTGGCTGGGTACAGCAGCATAGCTTGAAGATAATGATTTAGCAGGTAATTGTTTTCCAAGTACTGGAGGTTCAATATATGAAATGAGTTGCGATACGAAGGGTTTTGTATTCCTATGGCTAAAAGATCAGCAGTATTTTCAAATGGTGTATATTTTCTTATGTTATTTGCTTACATGTAGGGTAAGGATTTTTTTTTTTGTTGTTGTTTAAATGTCAAATGGCAATTAATAATCATTTTCTTATGATGAACTTCTAACTCAGGAGGGGAAAAAAATCCCCAGGCACCAACAAAGCCACCAGGACCAGCTTTTCCTGAAATGAAGTAAACTTCTGTCTGAGATGGCTGCTATTTGAATGCCTTTGAAAATGGAGTTATGTGGTGATTAGACAACAGCTAGAGAGTCAGCCACAACAGAATCCCTCGGTTTATGTGCTGAGGCAATACAGCAGAGTTTTGTTGATGTATCAAGCATGTAAAAACCAAACAGACTGACTAACCCACTCTTTCAGAAAACAATCGCATATTTTTGCCAACCTCCAAATGTCATTATGCAACTTATGTAATAGACTGTAACTTGAATACATATTAACTTTGTGTGCTTATTGACTTAATCATTTTGTAATGCTGCTGATGCAAGATGGAGTAAGGTAGTAGCAAGTAAAGGGCTCTGTTAAGCTGAAAGAGGGATTCGGATTTTGGGTAGAAGGGGCTACAACACTTCTATACCAGCTAAACACACTGTTGAAAAGTGAAGTTTATTTTAATACAATAAAATTAAGACCAAAAAGGGAAGAACTGAACTTGTTGAACTGAAACAGCTGAACTCTGAAAACACAGAGGGTTTGTTGCTTTAGCTACTGATGTTCCAGAAAGTGCTCTGGGATGTCGAGAGATTTAGGACTAAGTTTGAAGAAGCAGGATGACACCCATGACCATCTTTGGCTTTTTCTTAGCAGCCGGGGTAGCGGCTGTAAATATGGGCAGAGTTAAACGTATTCTAGAGAAGTTCAGCAGCAGCAGCTCACAACGTTAGACCTTGCTCCATCTTTCCTTTAGGCTAAGGCAGAAATAGGGGAATTGGGAGCAGTTACAATGCATGACACATCTGACCATTGGTACTAGAGAATAACTTTTGGTAAGTCAGATATTGTATAAAGAAAATTATCCATGTCAAATTCAAGATTTTGCTTTCTGTAAGCCATGCAAATGAGATGGTGGGTTTGAGCTTTTTTCTTCCTATTTTATTTTAAGGTGTTGAGGCAGGATCAGTCCTGGGACCATTCAGTCCCTGGAAACCACATACTCTGTACTGAACTCCATTATTTTGAAGCTACCTTCTAAAATAGGTATTTATTAAACAATTTAGTAGAACACAGCTACTTCCAGGGTGTCTGAGAAAGAGCATGAAACAATCTTCTGCAAAAAGATCTGCAGCACTGAGCAAGAATCCCTTGATCTGTTGTGCCAGAAATGGTCACCCAAAGACAGACTGAATGTGGCAAGAAAAGGATACATATATATATATGTGTGTGTGTATAT
The DNA here is from genome assembly GCF_000696875.1 of Nestor notabilis. Lineage (NCBI taxonomy): Eukaryota > Metazoa > Chordata > Aves > Psittaciformes > Psittacidae > Nestor > Nestor notabilis. Next base: position 11,985 of record NW_009937719.1, read on the forward strand.
ATATATCTCTATACACACATACATATATATCTCTATATTTATCTATATATATATATCTTTGACTCCAGAGATTAATGAGCCAGAGAGAAGCCTGTCACTCGTGCTGCTGTGCCCCAGGCTGGAGGGGAGTGCTGCGAGGCTCTCGCACACATTCAGTGTTTCAAGGAGTGGCAGGGAGGTGGGGATTGATGAGTTTTGCAGAAAGAGAGAAAACTGTTGTTAATGCGAGTGAGTGAACTGTTCTTTATGTCCCTTCTTTTCCTTTTCTTTGCTGGCTTTCTGATGAGGGTGTTTTTCTTCACCAGCTGTGATCTTGCTCTGCTGTTAGCATTAGGGTTTTGCAGCTTTTGGAGTTGAACTGTAGTGCATTAATGACCATAAACAGCCTGCAACAGCTGTTTTTATTTCAGTTACATCCTCACTCATTTTACATTCTTCAGGCTTAAAGAAACCTGTCTCTTCATGATTGCTGGAGTATATGAGGTGTATGTTTTCCCTCGTGGGCAGTTTGGCAGTTTGGAAAGCTTGCTTGCCATAGGGTGTATATGGGAAAATCATCATGTTGGGAGCTGTGCAGATCTTACAGAGGTAGCCTTTGTTGATACCATTCCTTGAAGATCATGCTTCAGATGAAGTACATAAATCATCCACCTCTTGGAGGAGTTATTTCTGGAGTGAGGGTTGGGAGAGTGGGTGACTAGTGTCCAGAATTGTCCTTGTAGGGGAAGGAAGACTGTCCTTCAAATAGAACCTCTCCCCATCTGTATCACAATAATACCCAGACAAGGCCTGTAGTGAAACTTTAAGAACACTGGACAACCCAACCGACGAGGGTTTCAACTAATATAATTTATAAGAGTAGCTCCTGACAATTTGGCATTTATTGGGAGAGCCTGCTGGAATACAGTGGGAGGTGCAGTCTGGAGTGTAAGACGTATGTTAGGAGAAAACAGGGGCTAAACACTTGTAGCTGATGAAATATTCAGGGTGACTTCTGTTCCTGGCCTGGAAAAGCATTCTAGAGGTTTCCTCAGTAAGGAAATTAAATTTGCCGACAAACACATTTCGGGGACTGTGCTTATCTCATGTGTCTCCATTGGGGCAGAAGAACTTCCCGAGACACATGATCAGCACTTTTCAACAGGCTTATTTATATGGACATGGAGTGGAAATTCTCCTACAACATCAGTTCTTTAAGGTTATGGCCTTCCAACCTGATCAGAGTACTTTTTCGGGTAAGTTAACCTGCCAGGGCTTAAAGAGTTTGCTGGCCAAGATACCGGGCATCCAGAAACTCTTTAGGGCCAGGAAGAGCAAGTGGGCATGAAGAAGCTGAAGCAGGCTGGTTTAGAGGCAAGGCCAAGTCAAGTTCAGCATCAGTCCAATCACACCAGCACTAAGTGACACAGATACGAAAGACAGAAAAGAGAGACACCCCCTCACAACCACCCGAGCCCCCTGTTTCCTCCTGTATTGCCTGGAAGGTGCTGGTGAAGAACGTGGGACAGCAGGCAGCTCCACAGGGAAGGCAGGGATTTGACCTTGTGCATTTACAATCCCAGGGTGCTGTCACGTGGCTTTGTTGGACAGCTGTCTGTTCTGTCACTCTTCCAAATCCTGAAGCCAGACATCTAAAATTGCTATTGTACACCTCTGCCCTCCGCTATGAATAGCTTTGCTGTTCCTTTTCCCCCATTCTTCCCATAAGAGCTGCTGCTGCTTCAAATTTTTTCTATTCTCACTGTCCCTTCCACATTCTTGAGTTAACTTTTGTTCTACAGTTTTCAGTTCTAAGGACTTTAAAATATGTGTCAGCTTTCAAAATGTAGTTGTTATTGAAAAGTTAGAACTATATGTTCTCTGTGATTTCTCTGAAGCATCAGGCTTATGTGTCCCAGAGTTTTTCTGTCATTAGGAGCTGTAATTAAATAACTTACCTTGAAAAAGATACAGAAAACAAACCACAAGTTACAGTGATTTCAGAGATCATCTGGAAACATCAAATGACTTACAAATCATTCTTCAAACCTACTTGAACAAAATCAGCTCCTCCTGAGGATAATGTGGGGAAAATACTCAGCTGTTGTGTCCACAGCCTGTGCTTTTCTTAAGTGGTAAGATGCTTCCAGCTCCTTCTCTTGCATGCACTTTGTTACTTGATCCCTTTCATTCTTGCCTTGGATTACCTCAGGTCCTTGTTCCTCACTTCCCATGTGTTTTGGTTGTGGTGGTTTGGGTTTTTTTTTCGGTTTGGATAAAGTAAAAATGTAAAGGTTTTTTGTTCATTCCTTTCACTTTCTGGAAAACAAATAGGAATTGAGGGATACTTTGTCATCTCTCTTTCTGTGCTTAAGCTATGCGAGTTTTCTCCTGCTTCTTGTGGGGTGCTGGTGAGAGCATCCTGCTGGATGCAATGGGCGTTGATTCTGTTGCTTTTTCATTTATTCGTGTTGGCATGTGAATCTGTCTGCTTGGAGTTAGGTGCTAAAGGACGATGGGAAATAAACCCGAATCTTTGTCTGGTGAGAGATTCCGCTAGAGCTATCCCAATTTATGTTGCAAAAGGCATGACTTTCACGAAGTAAATGCGCAAAGCCCACGATGTGCTCTGTGTTAAGGGATAGCTAATAATGGGCTGAAAGCACTGGCTGAGATAGCAGATTGTTTCTCTGCTGACACTTGGGTTGCTGGATGTTTCCACTTTACCAGTGCTACCTGTAAATGTCTTCCAAACAAAACCAAAACCAGTCAGATAACCCAAACAGGGATGAAATGAAAGATTGGCATTTTGTTTGAAGCCCAAAAGTCACTCTGTGAGAATAATATGAAAACCAGAGTCTCTTTCCTTTGTTTACTATACTGCAAATATGTTTGCTTAGAAGCAATAAGAGTTAATTGTCAAACTTTACAATGTAGTCAGAGATTTTCTCATAAAATGTATAACAGACTCTGCCCAGATGGCAAATGCTGATATGTAAATCTAAACATGAAAATTTCCATTGGGGGCCAGATGGTGCCGTAATGTGAATTGTTTAACATTTATGTTTATCTTATTAAAAGTGCCTTTATATGTCCATACTAAGCCATCAATGTGGTTGGAAGAGCATATCACTAAATGAACAAAAAAGTCAACCCACGAGTGCAAGGCACGTCCTGCTTACATGCATCATGGGAAAGCAAAGCGTGTCCTCTGTGGAGAGAAGATCTTCCTCTGTTTACAAAATTGTGAAGAAAACATTATCAGCAAAACCAAATCACTGCTTCTCTGCTTGGGAGGAATATTTAAACTGTATTTACTTTCCCAGAAGCTTAAAGTGTTGGGCGATGGTGATACATTAAATACCGTAAGGTATTTCCTCTCAAAATAGGCGTTGGTGTTGAGTGGGAAAGAGCTGAGCTCTAGGCAAGGGGGAAGCATCACGGCTGCGGTCCTTCACGGGCACGGTCCTTCCTCCTGCAGGGGAGGCTCTTCCTGTGCTGCCAGAGCCATCATTTCCTCTGATGCAACACAAGGCATTGCACAACGGAGGAAAGAACAAACGGGCGCTTGTGGACTCGGTCACATGAGGCTGGCGCCTTTACAGTAAACACGTCTGATGTTAAGGGAAGTGGTTAGCGGGGTTCCAAAGGGCAGGAGCGAGCCCTCGGTCAGATGAGCCTGTCGCAGGACTCTCAGTGCATGTGCCCCAGCTCAGGTACCAGCCTGTGCTTGCTAGTCCCTCCAAATGAATCCTAGAGCAGCATGTCATGTTGAGGCATCTACAAATTGGAGGGTAGCAATTGCACAGGCAAGAAGTAAAATACCTTTCAATAACTTTAGTTGAACACTCCAGGCATCAAATGCAGTTATTTCCATGATGCTTTCGCAGTGGAAGGGGAAAAATGCTCCAGTGATAAACCTGAAATAGAGCACCTGCCTGTGTGGATTCCTCTGTGTACGTATGTGATGGGGTTCAACAAGGCAGATGGAGAGAAAGGTTGTGGGGAGGCTGAAGGAACAAAATAGCAAAATGCTTGCTTTAGACTGTAATTTGATTTTTTATTTCTTTGCCATCACCTCATGCTGGGGTTGTGATTCACTCCTTATTTAGTCACTGGGCAGTGTTGGCTCTGTTAACTTTGACCTGGGCTTTGGAGTAAAGCCCAGAAAAGGACAGTGTTACTAGTAGCATTGGCTGAAGTTACAGGTAAGTGTGTGGCAGGTTAATATTTAAATCAGTGTGCTGCTTGATGATATCATATACTAGCATGTTGAACAGAACGCTTCCTCCATGCAACCCATTCATGTGAAGAGTAATTACTTGAACTGTTATTCAAATGTAAGGCTAATATTGCTGCATTTAAACACAACTTTTCTGACTGAAAGTAAGAGGGCTCTTTTTCAATTATATCATGATAATTAAAAACCCAAACCAAACCAGCCACAAACAAACCCCAAAACCCAAACACCATTATGGTGTCAAGTGCCACCAGCACAACAACTAAATAAAACAAAGGTGCTCCCAACAAGCATCTCTCTGGGGTAGAGCACAGGGCTGTTGAGCAAAGCTCAGCCCTTTGCCAGGGATAAGATACTGGGTGAAATATGGTCCCTTGGAGGGTGGTGACAGGAGCCAATCAGTGCTGTCATTTCTCAAAAAACAGCCCAAGATCCTGAAAATCCTGAAAACCAGGCGAGCATATTGATCCTGCTTGCCGAATTGATAGCTGCACACACAGAGGTGGTGGTGCATAGCCACAGCATTGGTGTTTTTTGGCCAGCTGGTGTCTCTGGAGGTCTCTTGTCCCATGAAGCACCCGAGGCTACTTACCTTGATGATGGATATAGCCAGTAGCATGGCTGAAAGATTTACTAGCGGTGCCTGGGCACTAATGCTACCTGCTTCTTCTTCTTAAGGAAAAGATACCATACCATCTGTATCTCTTTTCTCGATCACTTTTATTTTTCCTGATTTAAACTGAAACTGAGCACCAGTTCTGCTATTTTTGTTCTGTTGTATGTTGCAACTCAGGCAGGAAAACAGCTCTGCTAATTCACAGCCTCGTGCGTTATACACACAAAAAATACATCTTTTGAGTCATGTTTTTAATGGTGCCTTGTAAATGAATAATTCAAAAGTGAGCCCTAAATCCAGATCCTGCAGTTTCATCCAGAACATATTGCAAATGCTCTGAGACTAGGAAACAGTTCTGAATCTGCTGCAGAAGGAGACAGTGAGCAGCTGGTAAACTACTGGCCCTTAATGAAGCTCTACCTTATTGCAGTAGCTCCAATTACTGCAGAACTTAATTAGTTCGTTTTACCCTTCCAATCTGGAAAGACCAAACATTGTCTTGGGCAGCCACTGTAATTATTTCAGCTTCTTCATTGCTGGCCATTAAAGCTGAGTTTGGTCTCTCCCAGCAAGATATGTGAAGTTTGCCTTAGATTTGGGAATGCCTGCATCGTGTTACACACAGATCTTTTATGTGACTGCCTGATCTTAGAGAAAAGTAAGGGTTTTTTGTAGCAGTTGGAAGAAGTAGTTCATGCCACGTGTAAACATGGGTGCGAATGGCACAGAATTTTTAACAAAGCAGTGAGGATACTGAATTGATTTGTTCAACTGGGGACTTGCCCTAAAGCTTTTTGCTGTAACTGTTGCACAGAGGTATGTGATTGTTTTGAACTGGGTGTGCAGGTTACTTTGCTTCTCTGCTTGAAAATACACATCGGAAATAAGGGAACATTTTCATTTGGTGACAAAACAAATGTATCTTGGGTGCAGAACTGCTGACTGAACTGGTAAAGTTCTGTGTAAATGAAAGGTAGTGTTAAGTGTGTCATTTGTATTGTGCCAGCCTGATGAATGCCCGACACTGTGGCCACTAAAGGGCAATTTTAAGACTAATGAAACATGCCATAAAGTCAAAACTCTGCGGCAGCAGCCAGAAATTGTTGGCATTTACCCACCTGACAAATGTGGCTGCTGAGTATTAAAATCCTGTGTCAGCTGACAGCCAAATTGATGGTTTTTGAATGTTAGGTGTTCTTCGCAGAAGAAAACAGTCCAGCCTTCAGCACTTAAAACTATTGGGTATTTGAACAGTGAAATCCCAAAACAATTCATTAACTCCTTCCACCCTTATGCAATAAATTACTAAACAATCTACTAATCACCTTCCCCCCCGACCCCGCTCTGCCCCGAAAAAAAACCCTTATGCAACAAATTAAAAGAAATTGTAGCTAAATCAAATATTATTATTAACTGGTCTGTTCTCCCTAAATAGCAGAATTGGTCTTCTGAAGCATTACAGGCACAAGGGGTAGCCAGTTGCCAAGAAATCTAGGTCTTTGTTGGATGTCTGATGATTGGCTCTGTCGTGAGCCAGGGGCCAACTGATGAACAGTATCTGAGACCTGGTGACCCCTGCTTTATACTTGGCTGCTCCAAACCAACTGCACTTAAATTGGCAACTTAGACTAAGCTTTAAATTACAATTTCATAGTAATAGTCTTAATAACTGTGCTTAGTGCTGTGGTGTTATGAGGTCACTTGGTGACTTTGAAACTAGTTGTTTTTTTTTTTTTCCTGTGTTCGGCTGATCTTTGATTAATATTTAATACCAGGATCGAACATAAATATTTTAAGGTACATATTGCAGCAGTGCTATTAATAGTAACTTCAGGCAGCCCCTGTTGTGGTTTTAGTCAGCTTTTACAGTTTTATAAGATCATCTGAAATAAATTTACATGGGCAAACTTCTCACTTTCTGTTCTTTTCTGATAAAAATTGCTGTCTTAATGCGGCAGAATTCATTCCTTAACCTCATGTTTTCTGTGAGCGAACTTAGGAAAGAAGAATATATTTATGCTCTGGCTGGTTCATTCATTGCTTTACCAAATGTAATACATTTCTGGTTTCTGTGAGCCTGTATATGGGCCACAGCAACCAAACCATTGGTTCACACACTTCAGAAAGGTTGTATAGAGCCATATTTTATTTAGGTCATTCTGTAGGATAAAGAGAATAAGCCTCAGTTACACGAGTCTACCTGTTTGATACAGAAATTAAAAGCTTTGCTGTTGTTTTAAACCAGTTTTGCTGGGGAGGACCTTTGCTTAAAAAAGCATTTCTGTTACAGGACATGAACTTGATTGACATCCTTTGGAGGCAAGATATAGACCTTGGGGCAGGGCGTGAAGTTTTTGATTTTAGTCAACGACAGAAGGAGTATGAACTCGAGAAACAGAAGAAACTTGAAAAGGAAAGACAAGAGCAGCTCCAAAAAGAGCAGGAGAAAGCCCTGCTGGCTCAGCTGGAGCTAGACGAAGAGACAGGTGAATTTGTTCCTGTTCAGCCAGCTCAGCACGTTCAGTCAGAAAATACTGAGCCTCCAGTCGGATTTTCACAGGTAAACCCTTAATATGTGTTTGTGAGCGTGTTCAAACCTTTTTCCATTCACAGGAAGACATAATGTTAGTGGTTATCTAAACTGAATTTGCGTTCGTTGCTGTGATGGAAGATTGTTCAGTTATGCAAAGATGCAGTTAACATTTTGTCATAACTTTCCTATTTAGACCACACAGAGTTCAAAACCAGAAGCAGAGGCCTTGTCCTTTGATGACTGCATGCAGCTCTTGGCAGAAGCATTCCCATTTATAGATGACAATGAGGTAAAAATGCTCAATGCAGCGGTTTCACGGGTGGTCTTCTAGGGGCTCAGTCTCATGTCTTTTACTAAGATTTGTTTGCAGCATAATACTGACTTGTGATACGATTTGGGTTTTGTCCTCAAGCTGACTCCAGCTGGAGTAAAGCAGTGTAGTGGGCTTGAACTAAGGCTGTGTCTGGAGGAAGTGGAGTGGTGCTCTTGTGTTCCTTCTGCTGACCGAATCCTGCAGCCAGGACTTGGTGTGTAACACCAGCTGGTGACAACCCTCCCAGTTACTGCAAGGAACAGTGGTCAGTTTGTTACAGTGAGCTTCCTGCAGCCCTCTGGAGTCAGTGTGTTTGGGTTGCTCTGTTACAATGTGCTGACCCAGACTGATGTGTAATACAAAGTTGGTTTCTGAGTGGGGCTTTTTACTGTGTTGTTTGGGGGAGTTAATTTGGATTTTTTTATTTTTGTTCTAAACACTCCAGGCTTCTTCAGCTGCATTTCAGTCACTGGTTCCTGCTCAGATCGATCGCAACCCAGCCTTGATTTCTTCTGATGAAACTCAGCCACCAGAATCACCTGCTCTAGATCCACTTACTGATGTGGAAAACATGCAGAACATAGACCAAGTTTGGGAAGAATTATTGTCCCTTACAGAGTTACAGGTAAAGGTTTAGTATGATAAGCACCTGAAAAAAATAGTGTGCTGTTTTGTATTGTATTTTGGAGAAGGCAGTAAAATAGCATCTTAACATGATAGTCATAGTCACTGTGTGTTGGATCCTACACCTGTAGGATATCTGGAACTCAATTTAAGCTTTATTTTTTTAATAATATATTGAAAAACACATAGGAGGAAGGAAACCAGTTGTTTATCAAAGGCCTTAATAATACACGGTCTGTCTTCCCAATCAGAACTTCCTCATGATTAGCAAATCACTGTTTGTCTCCACATGCAACTCATTGCGGTGTGATCATGGTTTAAATTTCAGCTGCTTAAAAATGGACACTTCTGAATTATGTGTCTGCAACAGGAATTGCTTCCGTGAGAGTTATTGTAAATGGTGTTTTTTTCAGTGTATGGTTGCGTGAATCATTTATAGTTGCATTCAGCTTTTATCTGAGGAGAGAGAAGGTTTTGTAAAGATGATGATAACGTATATTTAGGTTATAGTTACATAACTACTGCTTATATATGTTCAGTAAGAACTAATTGTGTAATGTACATGAACCGAATATTTCGAAGGAACAAAGGAGTCACTTTGCTGTGATCCTGAACTGTGCATTACGGAGGACATCCAGGGTTTGGGGCTGGGTTTTTTTCTTTTCTCCTATCCTTATGTTTCTATTTATATTTTCCTTAGATTTGACTATAACATTGAGTAATGTTACCGTAGAACATCATCATGCTTTGGCATGATGCAGCTCTACTTTATGCTGTTAACACAAGAGCTGAATGCTCGGTAGAATGCCTGTAAATTGAAAACACTGAAGAAAAGTGTTTGCCGGAAGCGAGTGTTTTTGGGCCTCTCTGCATTTTCCTTCGTCTTCTTGTATCTTTCAAAATGTCCTTAGTTCCCTAATCTTACCCCACTGTTAGGTTTAAAAGCCCCACATAAGTAACAAGGGCAGTTGGCTGTGGAGGGGCAGCAGCAATGCTGAAACTGCAGTAAGAGACCTAACCAAACTTCATCTGTTGCAGTAATGCTGAGTAGTGATGGAATAATCTTCTGAAAGCAGTGAGATAGGTCAATTGAGAGCATCACCTTTCACAAATTATGCTTGAAGAAAAGAGGGATTAAGAGAAAAAGAGCTCTCACATTCAAAACTTTAGCTTAAGCCTTGGACAATCTCTGGTTAAATATCCAGTGTATGGTCCCTTCTTAAGAGAAACAGAATCATTTTGGCCTAATTCTTTGGGGACAGCGGGCCTGCTCATGTCAGCTTCAGTGCAGAAACTGCCACCCCATTGGAAAGAGCATGGGTCTTGTAGCCAGTGGAAGCCCATCACTGTAAGTCTTGGGTGCTCACACTGATGTGAGCCAGCTTAACAAAATGGTGAGTTAATGGTTGCAAGGCTTCATGTTAGTGCTGTCTTTACCGAGAATTACATTTCTCTCCACTGAGCAGCTGTCTCTTTCAGTACATCCTAAAAGAACCTTGGTTTTCGAGGAAATCTATCACATAGCATGAAATCAGGAGTACTAAAAGTAATTGTTTGCTAGAAATGCTCATTAAGTAACTTTACATTTACTATACTCATGCCATTCCCAGCAGAGGCACTTGTGAGATGTTCAGACCCAGCAGCTCCAGGATCCCCGCGAGCAGTTTTACCAGAGCAGGAGGGCTCCATGCAGCTTCCATGTAGTGTTGTTGGCATGGGTCTCTTAAGCATCTCATCAGGAGTTTGAGAGACTCTGCTCTCTGAATCTAACTGGCTTTGTCCAGAATGCATTGTTTCATGCTCTTGCTTAGGTATCTAATCTTCTTCCTAGAAAGCCTCCCCTTAGTAAAAGTGTGTTGTAGTCACCTAGGTTACAGCAGTGTTGTAAGACCCATGTTAAGTGCATGTTGACTCCTGAAATATTTAATGTTTGTAGCTTATAGAAAAAGGTTTTATTGATTGGAGATGTGTTGCTGAACTTCTCTTTTGCGTTTCCCATGCAGTGTCTTAACATTGATAATGATATTCTGGCTGATGTAAGCACAATCGCAAGCCCTGAAACCAAGTCAACAGAGATGCACAACAGCTACAATTACTACAGCTCATTACCCATCATGAGGAAGGATGCTAACTGTGGTCCAGAGTTCCTGGATAATATTGAGGGCCCCTTTTCTGGCATTTTACCACCAGAAGACACCAGCCAGCTGAGCATGAGCTCTTTAAATGACATGTCCCCCTCAAACTCTGATTTCTGTGAGGATTTCTACACCACCTTTATTGACACAAAGGCGAACGGTGACGCAGCAGCGACAAACACTATCAGTCAATCACTTGCAGAGATTCTAAGCAAACCTATTGATCTTTCTGATTTCTCACTGTGTAAAGCTTTTAACAGCAACCACTCAGGAACCGGACCAGAATGCAATGATTCTGACTCAGGTATTTCATTGAATGCAAGTTCTAGTATAGCTTCGCCTGACCACTCTGTGGAATCGTCTGCCTACAGAGATAAGACTTTTGGCTATAGTGACTCTGAAATGGAAGACATGGATAGCAGTCCGGGAAGCGTGCCACAGAGCAACACTAATGTGTACTCACTGCAGTTCCAGGATCAAGTGTTCTCTTCCGTGGGGCCAAGCACTCAAACACCAAGTTTGCAGTGTACAAACACGCCAAAGAAAGAACCCCCTGCCAGCCCCGGCCACCCCAAAGCTCCCTTCACAAAAGATAAACCTTCAAGCCGCTTCGAAGCTCATCTCACACGAGATGAGCAAAGAGCTAAGGCTCTGCAGATCCCTTTTCCTGTTGAAAAAATCATCAACCTCCCCGTTGATGACTTCAATGAAATGATGTCTAAGGAGCAGTTCAGTGAAGCCCAGCTTGCGCTTATCCGAGATATACGCAGGAGAGGCAAGAACAAAGTGGCTGCTCAGAACTGCCGAAAAAGAAAACTGGAAAATATAGTGGGACTGGAGCAAGACTTGAGTAACCTGAAGGATGAGAAAGAGAAATTGCTTAAGGAGAAAGGAGAGCACGACAAGAGCCTTCGTCAAATGAAAAAGCAACTGACCACCTTATACCTTGAGGTCTTCAGCATGCTACGTGATGAAGATGGCAAGTCTTACTCTCCTAATGAATATTCTCTGCAGCAAACCAGGGATGGCAATGTCTTCCTTGTTCCCAAGGGCAAGAAGTCAGAGACTAAACTCTGAAGGGCAGCACAGCTGGCTACTGCTCTCAGAGCTGTTATTTTTGTACCATCCTCCTGATAGTCTTTACCGTGAGGTGGAACGCAGAGTTCGGTAGTGTTTTTCAAGTAATTCTATGCAATGATGATTTAAAAGTTAATGATTAGTTTATGGAAGATGCAGGTTTAAAACTAATAGTGTAATGCAATTGGAGGTATGCAAAATTTGTAATCTCACTTTTATAACAGATGTTTTCTTCTTATAGCACCACTTTGACTAGTTTCCATATACATGTAAATATTTAAAGATACCATATTTATATACTGTTCCTATCTCTTGTTATATTCATAGATCTATTTGAGATATATATATAAAAATTATTTTAGCCTTCTAAATATAATTTCTGGTAAGACAAACAGCATGGCTTCTGATCCTTTTTTATAAATACACAATAGGGTTTGTTTCCCATTTTTCTTACACATTTATACTTGCTGAATATTTAATATATGATTTTAATTTACTATAAAAGTTGATACTTAAAGTTTGATTTTGATTTATCAGTTCATTAAACCTTTTTTTTAACTCCATGCACATTTATTCCCCTGAAGAAGGGAACTCCTCCCTAGTTTTCTAAGGTGTAAGTCTTCATGTAACAAATATTCTTAATAACCAGAGAGATGTATTGCACAGCACTGTCAGCATTACTAATGCCTTGTGCAGCATAGTTCTAACTGCTGTTTTGAAGGATTTTGTGACACAGAGGTTTGAGTATCTGCTAGGTTTATGACATTTGTGTTTTGCCCTTTGAACACTACCTAAATTCACGATGCGATCTTTCCTCCAAAGGCATTTAAAACCTGTTAATTCAGTCACTATCAATCAGCATTATGTGTTTTTCCAGCTAAAGATTCCACATACTTTTGAGTAACCGTTCCGGATGTGCACTATGTGGCTCTGACGGATGCTATTGCTTCGGAGCCCGTGGAAAAAGGCGCACCGGCAGCCAGCCACCCGCACTGCCTGCAGCCTGTGCTCAGGCAATGGGAAAGCAGCGTGGAGCTTAAATTATGATCTCTAAGAGAGTAACAGTCGGGTGACCCACTAGCATTGTTTGGTTTGCTCTTTGCATGGACTCGTACTTGATCATTGGGGATTTTTTGAATGCAGGAAATGCATTCAAAATTTGAAATCCACATGTAGATCTGAACTTTAAAAACCGCATCATCCTCCTTCATCTTCCCTTTGAAGCTTACAAAAGCCATGTTTCAACTGAGGTTTTTCTTTGTCACTGATGCTTTATATGATTTTCAGGATCTTTTGTCTATGACAATGCTATGCATAACTTCATTTAGTATAATAAACACCAAGTTGTTTTGCAACACCTTTTGGTATTTATTTCTTTTAAGAAGGAAAATGGCAGAGTGGGATCCACAGTGTTGAAGGAAAAATGGTTTAGAGGGACATTAAGATCAGGAAACCAGCCTTGCATTATTAGCTCATTATTCACAATGTTAGGGTAGTGCTAAACAAACTGATACAGTTGCTGGTGAATTCAGGCTTGAGATTTTTATTTCTCAAATTACTTTACTGGAGTTGCACATGCAGCAGAAAACATCTCATTGCATGGCTGGCCATGAAAGCCCAAGAAACACTTTTAACTAACATAATCCCAGTTCCACACTATCTTACTTTTTAGGGACTTCCTGAGTGACATACAGAACACTGTGGTGATGTGACTGTCACAGGAGGATGCTGTGGAAGGTCTCTTGTTCTCAACTGCTCTGTGCTGTTTGTTGCTTTCATATGACACCTCAGGCCCTTTCACCTGAATAGCATCAACTCCTTTGCAACCTGATTGTTGGGTACCTGGTTTGGTTTTCCCTCGATACACAGAATTTTAAGTGCTATTTTATTGTCCAGCTGGTCACAGTAGTTATCTGTGTATCCACTACACATTGTCTTTTCATTACCCTCAAATAATACTCATTTCCAATCTTTGTCACTTGCCATTCATCTTCCTGTTAACTCATTCACCAATTCTGAATAGCAGAAGCCTCTCTCTTGCACTTCATCTGCAGCACCACCACAGCTAACCAGAGAAGAGCAGGGGGAGGAAAGCCAAGCACCAAGAAGGGAGTTCTTGCTTCAGGGCAGCATAATGCCAGGAACCACGATCCCATTGACTGTCTCTTCTTTAAAAGGCAAGTGTAGTGGCCAAGTGCCCGTACCAGAAGAAAGTCTTTGGCACCATTCAGGTGTTCGAGCCCTGACATCAAGTACTAACAGTTGCAGTTTTGCAGAAGACACTGGGAAATGTAAAGCCAGGTGACGCCACTTGCACTGTGAGGCCACTTACCTTGTTTATACTGACCTGCTTGTTACCTGTGTGTCAGTCCATCCCCCTGCACCTGCTCAGAATGCAAGGGCATGTCTCTGTTGAGAGCAGATAGTCAATACCAGCAGGTAAAATCCCAGGGATCAGATTTGATTTAGCAAAGCACAGAGAACCTGAAGAGCTCCTGAGTTCCCCCCGCCATTAACCAGGCTCTCAAATGCCTGTAATCTGAGATGTTCTCTCTAGCTGCAATATAAATTCTTTAACTACAAATGGGGTATAAAACAGAGACCTCAGTAACTCCCTGCCCTCCACTTCTGTTTCTTCCTCATTTTAGGCTAATGCGAAAGCCAAGGGCAAACAGCACCCTTAGAAACAGCTTTTGCAGGGGGTGCTGTACATGTACTAACCACATACTGAAAACCTAATACAGGGATATTTATTCCATTACCAGGATGAAAAGAGAAATGGCAAAAACCCTACAGTTAATGCAGCAGCCTTGTTCAGATTCCACCGGGCAGACAATCAGTCTGAAGTAACTCACACCGCAACTCACACTCAGTTTAAACCAGTATTTTTTGTATCACCAACAACAGTGAATGTTGTACTTGCATCAGAACACTCAGCATCAGTAAGGAAATAAATATTCCACATTAGTTTGGTATATGCAAAACCATCCAATTGCAAACTAAATCCTTCATTTTATTGTTATTACCGAGGTACAGAATATGTTCCCGAAGCCGAGAGCAACTGAGACATTGCCAAGTCTAACACATCCCGATGCTGACCTTGTACGCCAACAACTCTCCATGTGGAGGCCACTTCCTGATCAGAACATTCAGTTTTACAACCATTAAAAGCAAAGCTGAGGAGTGGGGCTGAACCCCCAGTCCCAAGCTGGAAAGCTGATCCTGTAACTCGGTGTGTTGCAGTGAGTTAGGACCGCTTTGTGTTCTACACAGCACTAAAAAAAAGGTGATGGTAACGCATTTTAGATGTGAGTCACTTGACAACATACACTTTATTCTGATACAAAATGGAAATATTTTTAACAAATTTCAATCCATTATGGATTATACTGAAATTTTAAAATTTCCATACTATTTTCAAACTTGTTTAAGCACAAGTTCTAAGATCTCAGCACACTGGCACCGTTGTTCTTCAAGTCTTTGCCAGTTATTTAACATATTATTCTGTTTCCAATCTTGCAATATTATCTTCTACATGAAGGCCATTTTTCTTCTACGGAGATACTTGGATTACTTTAGTTCAGGAAAAAGCTAATCTTAGACAGAGATGTCAACCTGTAGCACCCACAGCAGAAAAAGAACCATCCATCAGATACCTGAATTTCAGAGAGACTCAAGATCTTTCATGCTCCACAGTTTAAGATATAAACACCCATCAGAGACCACAGACCGATACATAAGTGAATATTCCACTGCGGTGCAGTCTATGAAAACACACTGATGTCTTGAACACAGGAACCAAAGACAGCAAGTCAGTACATCACACAACCAATGCTTGAAAGACATTAGCGTTCCCCTTCCCACCTTAAATATTTAAATGATATCAAAGTTAAGATGCTGTGTTTAATTTCAGGGTTCTATAATAACAAAACACTTATCACATCTGCATCAACCTGGGCCCCTTTTGGGGAAATACATCTTCACTTCTTGGAAGTACTGTTTGCTTTTAGATTAAGACACAGGTTTAGGCAGCAAATAAACTTCTGTAGAAATGCAGCATAGGGACCAAAGCTTTGTTGACTTTACATCTTTACATCTCTATTTACAGCTATTTTCAATAGCAGCCACTGTAGAAAAACCTACCCACAAACCAGAATTCTTAACTCTTGGAAGCACCTCCTGAGCAAAGATACACATGTTTACCTTTGAAAAGGTTTATTTCTGATCAAATTGGGGTATGAATAATTGAAATTAAGCAAATTAGTCTAACGGGAGTGTTATAAATCAAAGGGTGAAAACAATTCTGCCAGTGACAATCTAGTTCTACATGTGGTGCAAAACCCATCCTCCAGAGCACAGAACGAGTCTGCAGCAACGTAGACGCCTTTCATGCTAAGGCTGAGCTATGCTCTACACACAGGCCTACTAATGGGATGCAGAGCAGAGTTTTTGTTAAAACATTTTCAATATCCTACTCTTAAAAAATTGTAACACTTCCCCACTCCCACAAGAACAAAAGCCTTCGCCCTCTGCAGAGACACACTACTGCTCTTCCCCACTACTTAACTGCTACGTACAGGTGAGCTCATGAGGAAACCCTGCCTAGCAGAGGAAAAGCAAAGGTTTTCCACCTCTAGGTCTAAGAAAGCAAGCTGTCACCTCAGCAGCTCACTGCCTGGCATGCTGCACTAAGGAGACTGTGACCTTACTGCACCGGATTCAAATTCTGGCTCAACCTGGGCTAAGCAAAAATGCTTGTCAACATTTGTCAAAACCACAGTCATTGTGAGCTCTCCCTTAAGTAGCTCCTGCTTACCTGAAAATCTCAACATCATCACTGTAAGTTACTTTCAACTTAACTTTAATTCTAAGTTACAATGTCAAGAGTCTGCTTTCTGATGTTTACAGACAGCAGGCAACAAGTTTAATACTTGAATCAGTCTGTGAACATGACCAAGCTCCAGGTTAAACTGAAATGCAAGGGTTCTGTTTGACTTTATTTTCTAAGTAACTGAAGCATAACCACTGCTGAAATAGAAACTGACTTCACAAAACTAATGCAGACTCAAAAACTTATTGCCAAGTTTAAATAGGTACTAGGCTACTCTAAATATAAAAGGAGCTAAAAATACTCCAGGCCTGTAACAATCAAAGATGCAGAAAAGGAAATACATGTTCCAAGAGTTAAGAACCGATCTGCATTAAAGCAGCTTGATGAAAGATTCCTTTAATGCCATTCATTGCGTAACATAGTTGTGCTTCCAGCTGGGCTTCACATGACAGCATCAGCCTCCACTAAAGCCCCCTGCCTGGAAGCACTGAACATCTGTTTACATTTGATTTGTACAAATGTAAACCCACCTTGTAGAGCCAAGACGTGTTTACTAGGAGGGAACTTGCTGCCCTGAGCAGCACAAAGTGCCTTTATAGAGTTCCCATGAGACCTGCCATGGGCCACTTCTCTTCTTCCCTGGCTGCGTCTCTGCAGGGCACCTCTTTCCATTACAGGGCAAACAGCTTCTCCCCTCTCCCGCCCTCCTCCCCCAAGCACCCCAGTAACTTTTCAGAGCACACAGTTCACAGCATTTCTCATTTCTCTCTCGTTGATCTCAGACACACACCAGCTTTGTACCTGCCAGAACAGAAGATTCTTGAATAGCAATGATGCCAGCAAGCAACCCTCACCCAGAACAGGGAGTGCTGGATGACGGATGCTGGAGTACTTGCTCCTTAGTACTTGAGGCTTTCCTTGAGGCTGGCAAAGGAAAGCCTAGAAGGAAGTAAGGGTTAAACAAGTGTTTTACTATACACTACAATTCTTACCCAGTCAGAAACCTTCAACTGAAGAGGATGTGCAAGACATTCCCCATTTTGTCAAGCAGCAGCTTCTCATTCAACCTGAAAATTAAAGAAATTACTCTTACCTTGTTTAAAAAACCCCCGCTACTCTTTATAATTCATGAAAAATTTTAAAGGCAAACCTTACCTATGCTCATTGCCCTTCCTTTCAGGTCTAAATGCTAGACCTATTGATTTTGAGTCAACTCAAGTAGCTATCACTCAAGGAGGTTCCAAAGGGTGAAGAACTCTTGCTAGACTTTCTTCGATATTTCAGCTGTGATAAGCAGATTTAACTAGCCTTTGGGAAGCTGCTCACTATCAGCACAGTATCTTATGCCTTCACTTTTCTGGAAGTTGAAGCTGTTGCTCCTGCTGCCTCGTCATTCTTTAATTATGCTGACTTCTCCATACTCAATAGGCTGCTGAAGTCCTGTCTTAAGAGTCTCCTTAGCAAGTATGGGTCAGAGGAGTACATCCTAGGTTCTTTCAAGCTGGTTAATCACTGTCCTCACGGCTTACACTTTTCCACGTTACAGACAACATCTAAGCTACCCCACCCGCCTACAAAGCCATCACTTACATCATCTCTTAAAAGGTTGCATACAGATCTTGTTCATAAAGTTTATTATGACACTATTTTTCAAAGTTAACATTGTTGTCACAGTACAGCTACAAGAGGCCCTGTTAAAAAGAACACTGTCAATACATTCTAAAAAATTTAGAAATACCAGATCAATTGTCAGAAGGGACATCAACCCCATCTTTGTTGTCCCTGCAACCAGGTGCAGGCCCCAGGTACAAGTCTACACATCTTCTAAGCGTAGTAATGTACAAAGCAAGTCCGTAGTTAGGTGGCTCACTCCCTAGTGAGTTGCATTTTAGTTTCCAATGTTTTCAAACTCCAAATGGGTTGTTTAAAAGATGCCTTTATTGAAATACAGCCTCCCCCCCTCCCCAAGCCCAAATTAGTATGTACAACAACAGAAGCGTTTACTAAATCACCAATTCTTGCTTTAGCTTTAGAGATATTTTAAAACTCCACAGAAAAGAATAAGCAGACTTTTGAAATCCAGTTTGGAGGCTACCATCTTGACACCAGTTCCTTGTTTTAACGTACTGCAGTCTAAATACACTCCAATAACAGTGTTTAAATAACATTGTTTAATTTTTTTTCAAACAACACACTCATTATTCTACTACTTCTTAAAATTATAATTCATTATTAATGACTGATGATGCCTCAAGCCATTTCATACATCTTTGCAGATTCATTCCTACACTGGAATTGCATTTACCTTATACTGCACATTGACCCAGCAGTGAGACAGGTGTAATTCCATTACCACATTGCCAAGTGTCTGAGCATTTCTTCTATTGACTGGGTCCCTACTCTTCTGAATCTGAATGGACAGAAAGCACTGTCCTGGCAATGGTGGAGAGAATTGGCATCAGATGAGAAAAGGACAGGCTGCAGTGCCTTAATTTGG
The DNA here is from genome assembly GCF_000696875.1 of Nestor notabilis. Taxonomy (NCBI): domain Eukaryota; kingdom Metazoa; phylum Chordata; class Aves; order Psittaciformes; family Psittacidae; genus Nestor; species Nestor notabilis. Next base: position 30,830 of record NW_009937719.1, read on the forward strand.
AGGTCAGAAGTGAGAATGAGGTACAATTTCTAGCCACATGTGCTGATAAGATTTGCTACTCCAGTGCAATAAAAAAAAATAATATTGAGTTGTCACACACTATCGTTCTACCTGTGGGTACTCCAGACTGTACCATTCTACATTGTGGCAAGTGTTTCTAGTCAGTAAATTACAACTAGATCGTGTTCTTTTTTATCTTCGAGCTCTCAGCTGAGTGCAGACAGATTCGCAAGGGCAAAGGTTTGAAAACTATACTACTCAGAGCCCGTGGTGAAAGGGCTTTTGGAACGCATTACCTGGGACTGCCAGTGATTACACCTGTGCTACCCTTGGCTCCCAGTCAGAAGAATGTGTCCAGAAAATTGCCTAGGGTGCATGCAAGAAAGTATATAGCCATTAAGTTATTGAGGAACACACCTATTACTCTCACTATGACACCTCATTTCATCGCAACAGCGCAGTCTGGTGTGAGGGAGAGGGAACCAGGGACAAAGGGGATGAAAATTCCAAACCACCCTCCCCAAAGTATAGTTTTATTGAAACAGAATCATTGTATATCCCAAGGAAACAGGCACTTGATTCCCCCCACCTTAACTTCTCGGGAATTACAATAAATATAAAGGTAAAAAGCAAGTTTCTTTTTCTCTTCACCCAAGACTTAAGCAACTGCAGTTATCCCTTGTACATCTCAAATGAGACGGGAGACAGCTTTAATGTGTCTAAAGTTGGTCTTGTTAAAATATTTATCATGCCTTATTTTCTTGAAGCGCTAGTACTAATACAGAACTACAAATTAAAAAAATATGCACAAACCAAAAAGTAATTTGAATTTTTCATTAAGGTAAAGCTTAGTTCTATAATTCACAAACACTAATTTGAGTAACTCAATCCTAGTTATACATCTAAACAAACTATAATGCAACATACAGATGTTCTCCCTCTGTATGCCTATGTAACTCATGTCATTGACAGTTACATATATACACTGAGACTAGACCCCTTAAGACTGCAAATCAATAGGTGTTTCTATTGTTAACTTTAAATTAATACAAAATAGTAATTGAGAAATGCATTAATCCTCTCTATTAACTAACAAGGAAACACCCTAAACTACATTTTATTTCTGTTATAGAGTTCTCTGTACTAAATGTGGAAAAACTGAACTACACAAATATTGAAAAGTTAAAAATTCCTTAATTTGTTTATTCCTGGTACCACTACCACAATTTACAGGGCAATATACCTGATGTAATGGGAAAATAAAAAGAAAAAAGAAAGACAAAGCTACAACAGATAAAGACCTCAGGAATGTACATCTAATCGACACTACATTGCATTAATCAATAGCTGCACTTTTTGCAAACTGTGGCTATGACAGTCCTGAACAAGAAGGGTTTCCTGTTTAAGCTGCAGTAACTTTTCTGACTATGGATCATCGCTCCTTCTGTGGCAGATTTTACAGTTCCTCTAATGCATTTGGGACGACTGTCTCAAAGTAACCTGCAGCTTTCCTGACAACTCCTCGCTCTCTCTCCTGCTAAGAACTGTAGCCTGTTGAATACAGGATAAGAAAATTATTACTCTCAGTGAACAGTTGTACATGATTAATCATCATTAGAAATATGCATTACACCTACCCTTTTTCTGGTAGCATTTTTAGAATCTTCTACCACCATAGCCCCCACTTCCACTTCCAGATCCATAACCACCTACAAAAAACAGGGTGTATGCTGAAGTACAAGAAAAGCATGAAATTTTAACTAGAAAAAATATTGTCTGTATAAAATCATATTTACCACCATAGGGACTGCCTGAACTTCTGCCACCAAAGCTGCCACCACCTTTCATAGGACCATAGTTTGACTGTTGCTGTCCACTGTAATTGCCAAAATCATTGTAGTTTCCACTTCCACCATAATTACCTGAAACAAATACAGATTTATAAAGTCATTTCTGTTCAACACTTAGGATGTGAAGCTTGCCAAATTATGACACCCGATGTTAATTCTAATAATTTAAACCCATATAAAATAGAATTTAAGCATTCTAAGACATGCCTGAAAAACAGAGACGTTTATTTAAAACCGGCATCTTACCACCACCGAAATTTCCTCCTTCATTGTAGCCATCATAACCTCCTCCTCCACCTCCATATCCACCACCTGGGTTTCCATATCCCGGTCCTCCACCACCACCATAACCTCCTCTGCTGCCATAGCCAGGACCCCCTCCATAGTTGCCCCCTTTGAATAAAAGAAGAATCAAATTGAACACACCAAAGCTAAATTGGTGAGGAAACGTCCATTTGAAAACAAAACAAAAACCAAAAACAGAGTAAAAGACTGTCTCCTCCCAATGTTTTCCCTGTATTATACTCATTGCAGTTTTATCACCTATCTAAACTATTTAATCAAAACAAAAAAAACCCATTCATTTATGCATATCCTTGAAGAATGATACTCAGAAGTTCACTCTGGCTCACAGAAAACACAGACATGCTGCTACCCCACTCCCCCCCACTATGTGCAGTAAGTGCCTCTTCACACAAATAGCTTTGTCAGTACTGTGTATCATCCTCTTTATTCCTCTGAACTAAAGCATCTCAAGTAGGCAAGATCCTTGGAAGAATTCTTATTCACAGTTTTTATCTAGACCTACAGCTTTATTTACATGTGTCAAAGCTACTGAAAATTCTTTTTTTCTAATCACATAAAGTATCTGAAATCAGACTTTGTATTCCAGAAGCTGACCTGGTCTCTTACATTTTGATGGAGTAATCCCAAACTGGGAAACATTTCCAAAGAACTCAATGTAACTACATATATCTGCTTACAGAATCAGGACATAAGTAATCCCATGCTACTTCCCCAATTTGTGTCCCCTCCCAAAAAAACCCCACTACTTCCACAGCCATTTGGTAATTTCCACAGTTCTCTTCGGATATATTTTGGATACTCATCCAAACTTCATCATGAAAAAGACACTACTGAGCCATGAAGAGTCTTACAGTTGATTGAAAAGATCTCTCCTACTACAGTGGGTCACTGCTTTATTCAGTTTTAGTCATCTCAACTGACATCAGAATCTTCATTTAGTTCTCAATAATCATGAACAGCTGCTGCATGAACTTGTGACATGAGGTTATTTAGAAGGTATATATAGAGGGTTGGTTTTTTTTCTACCCATAATTTTGTGGAAAAAACTAAAATCCTTTAACTCTTCACAGCTCTACAATGTAGAAAACATTATTACCAAAGCAGGCTTTGTTTTCAAAGTGAAGACAAGACTTACAGCTAGCTATAAAATTTGGGAGGGAAGGGGGAGTGAACAATACACTTACCATCACCAAATCCATTGTATCCGTCACCACCCCCAAAGCTTCCTCTGCTCCCACCACCGCCACCACCACCCCCATAGCCTCCTGGAACACAAAACAGATGAGAATGTTTTCCTGAACACACATCCAGTGTTTAAGCCAACTGACACAAGAAATGGGGGGGGGGGGGGGGGGATTCTGTGGAAGTGTTCCAATTATTTACCTCTGCCACCAAAGTTTCCTCCTCTGCCAAAGTTCCCTCCACCGCCTCCAAAGTTTCCACGACCCATGAAGTTGCCTGAGCCACCTCCACGACCTACAAAATATTTTACTTCAATTACATTAATTGAAAACCAGTTCCATACCATACCAATGTACTACTCCAAACTCACCTCTCTGAGAGCTAGCAGTCTGCATCTCTTGTTTTGAGAGTGCTTTTTTCACTTCACAGTTATGTCCATTTATAGTATGGTATTTCTGAACTAGAGAAAATGTAAAGTAGGACAAAGTTAGAAAATCAAATCACTGAAAGCAATATGCTGTAAAACTCTCATAGAAAGGCACATTCACACTTTTAAAAGGAACATTAAATCTATCCCATCTCTTACAATAGTAAAACCATTGATTATGCCAACAGCTTACGTTCCACACACCACTGTTCTGAAACCCAGTGTTACAGTTTTATGCCGTAAGTCATTTCTCACTGAAGAGCTACATACCAACAATTTTATCAACTGTATCATGATCATCAAAAGTTACAAAAGCGAAGCCTCTCTTCTTTCCGCTTTGCCTGTCTTCCATGACTTCTATGGTTTCAATCTTGCCGTACTTTTCAAAGTACTCCCTTAAATTATACTCTTCTGTGTCTTCTTTAATTCCACCAACAAATATTTTCTTTACTGTGAGATGTGCCCCAGGCTTTACGGAATCCTACAACACCAAAAATTCCATTCAGTGTTTTAAATTATTAGGAAAAGACAGGAAATGAGGTTAACTTACACACTTAACTTACCTCCCTTGAAACAGCTCTCTTTGGTTCAACCACGCGTCCATCAACCTTATGTGGTCGAGCGCTCATGGCAGCATCCACCTCCTCCACACAAGAGTAAGTCACAAAGCCGAAGCCTCTGGAGCGTTTTGTTTGGGGGTCTCTCATCACCTGCAAAAAACATAAGGGGTACTCTGCATTTCTGTGCTAGATTAAGCACCTCTATCCTTTCAAAAGCACAAACTAGTATTTGACACTTTACCACACAGTCCGTGAGTGTGCCCCATTTTTCAAAGTGCTCTCTCAAGCTATCATCTGTTGTTTCAAAGCTCAGACCTCCAATGAACAGCTTTCTCAACTGCTCTGGCTCCTTTGGCTCATGGCCCTACAAAATCAAAAATCAGAAACGTATTTTGACTACAAACCAGAGTTAAAATTTCACAGAATTACAAAAAAAATTATCCGTGCACATTATAACTACAAATAGGTGGAGTACATTTACATAAAAACAATGACTTCTAATGGGTTTAGACAGCAGCATAATAAACACAATGAGGTGTGATTTTAATTAAAACACTAACTAAGTGCTCAAATGCAAACATCAGTAAAGAGATTTCCATATATTAAATAATTTGGTCTCTCCCCACTGCCCCAGAAGTATGTTCATTCTATGCCTATCTTATGTTCGAGTTGCATATTGCTCTGTAGGGATTAGCAATGAAGCACTACTAGATAAAGGGAGGTTCTAACACCTTATGAAGCATAATCATGAGGAACTATAAAAAAATTTAAGAACACTGTGTACAAGAAAAAAAGGGTTATCTTCCAAGCGGAGTGTCCAGTCCTATGGGATATCCATTGTGAAAGGTTATGCATTATGAAGAAGTTTATCAATTCTTAATTACTTAAAATTGTAAATTTTCTAGTCTGATAATTCTGTAAGTTGTATGGACGCAAGCAAGAAAGCATAAGTACATGTGTAGTTTTCAGTGTTACGGGAAATACCTCTCAAATGTGACTCAACATGGACTTATGTCTTAGAGACAAATAATGTTTTGAGTAATGACCAGCAGTGGGTACAACTACTGGAATAAGACTGGTACCTTAACAGGCATCATAAACCAAACAAGTATAACTGAATCTCTCTATAATATCACCTATATATGACCAGCCACTTTGTAAAATGTGCTATTTTCAGAGCCCAGTTTTATATAACATAATTAAAGTGGGCTTACAAGTGCGTTGGTGTTTCTGCTGTTTCAGTGTTGCATGGGGTTTTTTCTTAGTTAGGCCAGGAATATAATCGTACACTTAACTGGAGTTTATGAAAAATTATTTTATAACTTTCTCCCATCCCCAAGACAGAGAAGGCTTATGAAAAACCACCAGATTAAAATCTTATTTAGCAAGCTTGTACTTGTGTGTATGTAAAACACTCCACAACAAGGTGCTGGCCAGCTACACCTCTGGCTAGCTATGCTGCATATGACTTTAATTCTGCAGCATGAACGCATAATAAGTTTCACCATTTCTGCTGCAGTGGGTTAACCTAGTCCAGATGCATTAGCCTGAATGCTGAACTACATAAAAGTAGCCAGACTGATATGTGTAGATGTCTTGCTTCAAACCTGAAGGTGAAGTGCTTTAAGCTCTGCCACAGTTTAAATAAAGGGGGGTGGGTTGTCCTAGGGTTGGTCAGAAAAGTGTATATCCCTTTGAGTGCAACACAACCACCCTAAAGAGCAATGAATATTCTGAAGCAATATATGACAAAAGATAATTTCTGAATTATATACTGCTCTAAGAAACACTTGATTTATGATCCACTTGTAATATAGGAAACAATGACTTAAAATTATGAAAAGCTGGTGGGAAGTAACCCCTGCCCTTACTCCTGCTAAACTTCATGCAGAAGAGCACCAACATTCTCAGTAACTTTCTATTTAAGGCACTAACTTTGTAACTACAGGAACATTATATAAATAATTGACACTCAATGGTCCTGTGACTACAAAGTAAAGCTTCTTTTCTACTGAATTCCAAATGATCTGGACTACAGAAATATAATTAAAAAAATCTTTCTTCTAACTGTTAACTTAAAATCTTACAGGGTAACACATCTACTGTATAAAGAAACTGCTTTAGGTTCAGTGAAATACTGTTTTCTGTTGCTAATTGCATTGTTGTTTGGTTTTTTTTTAAATCTACTGACAGTACTTCATTTTTATCTGGGTTATATTAAAGCTGGGATTATTAAGTGTTTCAAATTCTCCTACGCATTAAAGGAAATCTATTATGTGAAACTGTAGAGTTTGAAGTCATCCAAAGCCAAAAGCCTTATGAGGCAAAACTGGACAGACTTTTTGCAGTTTTCTGGCACCCCTCGAGGCTATGGGGTTTTTAATTAGCAACTCGGACTGCTTTTGCCTTAAAAGAATGACCACAAAACTCTTCAGGTCACTCCTGAAAGGAAAAGTGATGTCTTTTTCTGCTTATTTTTATTACATGCACGTGAACTGCCATTTCATATGGGAGAAGAAACATTTGCTGTTACAGCTTCCTTATCGGAGAGAAATTAGCCCCAGAACACACCTATGTTATAGGAACTCTTCACAGACATAAAAGGCAACATTTTCTGAGAGCATTAATTGTTCTGTTGGGTTTTTTTTTTTCCCAGGCAGTTTTTCTCACTGGGGATAAGCATCTCTAGGATTTTCCAAGCGCTGTCCTCTATCACACACGACATCATTTCTCAGTCCTTCTGCTGAAGATGGTTGTAACAGCAGTCTCTCCTGGGCAGCAAACCTTGCACAACACATCTCTCCCTTTCTCCCTAGTGTAGCTAACACGTTACTTCAACAAGACCAGCAGGGTCACTCCTACTCAGCCGATACTGCGGGCCAGCACGCCATTTTGCAGTGCTCCTTCAGTCGGGGCGGGGGGGAAGTGAGTGAAAGAGGCGGGGTAGTGATAAGAATGCCCAGCTTGCCTGCAGCCAGCAAGAAGCTTTGTTTCTCCCCCTAAGCTGTATAAGGAGCTTCCCAAACGTATTAACGGGCTTTAAGGAGGCTGGGAACTTCCTTTCCAGCCGTGACTAGCGACTTCCTCGCTCAGGCCAAAGCCCTGCGCGGCACCGACCGCCTCCATTTTGTGACCGATCTTGTCTCCTCCACCCTCAATATGGAGCCGGAGGGCGGGGCTCGGGGGAGTGGGAAGGCGCAGCAGCGCCAGCCCCGCCGCCCACAGTGGCGCCATGGGAGTGTCCCGCTGCCGGGGCTGGGCAGGAGAAAATGGGGTGCCCCGAGTTCACCCATCCTCACCACCAAAATCCAGCTTGTGGCTCCTGCGTTCTACCTAAAGCCCCAAGCACTCAGCACAGTCTAACTGCGCCTCTCTCATAAGAGACGAAGAAAAAATGGCAGCTGTCCTCCCCCTCCCATGTAAAAATCCTAATCCTTGCACAAGTGACAACACTGCTGCAGGTACATACTGCCTTTATTCCAAGCCTGCTATAAACTTAACTTCCATATGGCCAGGGTTGTGAATAGCCAGCCTTTTAGAGCTGCAGTATTTTTCTCTCTCAGTGCACTATTTTCAGGTGGACCCTATGCATCATACCTCCGTGAACACCAGCAAGTGTCCACGAAATGCCTGGCACTACATCTACACTCATCTGCACATAGACCTGTAAGATGAGACTGCTCTGTTCCCAGGTAGCCCAATCCTAGACCTCTAAAGGGGAAAGACTACAGACAACTGGAGCCTCACCAACTTTCCCTGTAAAGCATTTTCGCTAGACACTTAATAGCTTTCAAGTACATTCCAGGGCAAGCTACTTTTCTAAACTACAAGAGCTCATCTAGTAGGCAGCTGAGCGACCCCAGTTACATTCTATCCAAAGCCCAAAGCAGTGAGACAGTTGCAACATTCCTTCCAGAAGGACTTTACACACCATACTTCAATACAAAATAACCAAATGCTACCAGATACATGCAACTCAGACAAAGTTTGTTCTTAATTCAAGTGCATAGGCCCTCCCTACAGTGCAGTAGTGTATCGTTCCCGAAAAAGTTGGTTTGAACTAGCTAAAACATTCAGGCAGCCTGGAAAAGTAATGTTAGAAAGCAAACAAGTCAAAAGGCACAATCAGAAAATGTCTCAGTTATAAACTATATAAGCATCTTAAATACCCTCTTTGCTGATCTTAATATTGAGTTTATTTTCTAAAGGGTATCAAGACTTTTTCCCCCCTCCCACTTCCACACCCTGCCCCACAGTAACTAGCTCCCATCCTCCCAGAAGAGCCCCAACATCTTCTCTATACTACGCACCTTATTCAGTCTACGGTATTTCTGCTAGAAGCAAAAGAAAACAGTTATTTTTACTTAGTACAGCCTCGCTTTCATGTGCAGTGACTATAAGGCAACCATTTTAATTAAAAAAAAAAAAAAAGAAAAGAAAAAAGATTAAAAAAAAAAGGAAAGAAAGAACCTGTCTTCATTCCCACTAAAAACAGGATTTTGAAGATAGGAAGGAATCAAGT
>NW_009937719.1:39694-43267 GCF_000696875.1 Nestor notabilis
CTCTGAGGATGCATGAATTTCTTAATAATTACACCTTGCTTTTATCACAAACATACATTTAATCAGTTTTGTTAGAACAGAAAACTATAAAAGCAAAATTTCCCCACTATGCTTAACACCCCACCCCTTAAAATTATAAGTAATACACTGCAATTTAAAGTTACTCCATCAGTCAATACAGGGATGAAGAAGGTAGAAAAAAAAAGCTATGAATTAATACATCAGATAGAAATGGTTACGTTGTGGGTTTTCTCATATTTTCCCCTTAAAGCTACTTTTTTAAACAAAAAAAGCAATCCTCTCACCTGTGAGGATCGTCTTCCTTTCCTCTTGTAGTCTTCCACCTCTCTCTCTTCCTTAAGAGCAGCCATTTTGGAAGGGTACTCTAACTCAGCCTTTCTTTTAGCTCTAGGAAACCTAGAAAACAGGTTGGATAAGTCAGTACTTACCCCAATTCCTGTGAAGCAGGGCCTTCTCTGGCTGCAGCCCATGGGTGTGGCTTTACAGGTGGAAATAGGAGATTGGGGAAAGTAGAAAAAACCTTAAGAATTCAACAGGGTAGACCAAAAATCCTGCCTATTTTGCTCACAATTAAGAACAACTGCAGAAGGAACATTTGCTATCCTAGTAAAAGCTTTTTACAACTGTTGGAATAACTCGGTACAAACTAATGCTAAAATCTGTAGGAAACAGCCTATGCCAATTGCTGTCTTACATAACTATCATGATTAACAACTGGTACAAGGCTAGCATATCCCACTTTTGATACCCAAACCACTGCATAAATTCTACTTCTCTAGATTTTAAACCCCAAAATATCCAACATTTTGCAAATATTGCCCATAAGAATTCTCATATGTGTAACCTACTGCAACTGGTTATCCAGCAGCCTGGAACTGTAGAGGATGTGTTAAATGCTTTCTGTATCAAAAAATACTTTCCACTTACACCAGTGCAAGAATCCCTTACTGATTCCACTCTTGCAACATCATGAATTTTAACAGTTGATCCTCAGCAATCTGTAGTACTAGTCATCTGCATTACCTTTCCTTCCAAGTGATGTATTTGATTACTACCCTATACTTTCTATTTACATGCCAAACTTTTTACAATAAGCGTTAACAAAGTGATATACATATTATTATAAAAATCAAATATTTCATAAGGTTAAGTTCGATGAATAAACCCATATAAAAGCATTCAAACTAACAAAAAAATCATACTCCCTTTAGCCTTTATTTCAAGTTTTTCAAGTTCAGCAAGTTATTTGCCTTACTATACTGTATTAGTATCTTTGGCTACAATTCCACACAACTTCGGATGGTTCTTGAAACTTTATTACAGTAGCCAAATACAATAACTAAATAACATGCTTCTGTAAAATTACACTTGTGCTGCATCAAAATCATTAATATTTACAAGATTAGGTGTATTTCTGTGGCACTTTTGTTTGCTTGGGTTACGGGTGTTTGAAGACAGTTTTATTCTTGCAAACACTGCATAGGAAACAGCAGGCAGGTGTCTGCTAATGACCAATATGTATTGTTATTCAGAGTGGAAATTATTATTTAATGTAGTTCCATGCTAGAATCCAGCTCCAAATTAAACTCAACTGTGGAATCGTGAGTACCATGATTTAATGCATTAACAATTTTAACTGGTAAATTATGGTACATCAAAGTGTTTGTATTACCTTCAGTTCCACTTTACACCACACTAAACCTGCTCCTGAAATCCTTTAAATCAAACATCAGTTTGACTCAGGAGGTATTAGAATACTGCTTGTTTCAGCTGAGCTGTTCCAGTTCCTGAAGTCATACAGGATAAGTATGAAATAGCACATTAACAATTCAAGAGCTTTTTAAAGAAGTAGGTGTATGGCAAAATAAAATTTTGGGAATTGTTAGGTAGGGAAGGGATATGCTTAAGTAATGAAAAGTATGCAGTCCCCCTCTGATTTTGTCACCTGCTGTTTTCTCCAAAGAGGCTCCATGCCAGCCACTTTAAAGCTATTGAACATGGTCTGCACCACAATGGCCTCTGAAGGCCATGACGGCCAAAACGGGGTTGTCTCCTTGCTACGGCACACCACCAGCTGAAGTGGAACACAGCCCTGGACAGCCCCATTCCTAGTTTGCCTCATAGAATGTTGTTAAAAAAAGCTGTCATTATCAGCCTTTCTGTACTTAGTATCGCCAAAACACTCAACTCTAAACAAAAATACTCAGAACGCTTATAAGCCGAGTTAAACTAGCTTTGAAAAGGTCATACACTACAATCTAACTACAGAACTGAAAGTAGTCTCAGAACAAACCTGCTATAATGAGAAAAAAGTCAGTAGGAGATGCTCCATTACTCAAAGAAACTTACAGCACTAGTGTATCTCCTACAGAAATAAGAAGTAATAGAAGCGAAACAGACATTCCCAGGCTGGAAGTTTACCTGTCCACTCAGAGAATACTATGGAGATACACTGGTCTTTTCTCTAAATAACTACAGTTGTACCTAATATGCATACAATGTATCACTCCAAACCTAAGAATTAAAGCAGCAAAACAACAGATTTGTAGCTCTGTGTTGGCAATTTATTCCCAATGCTAACAGGAACGTCTGCTGGGGCAAAAAAAGATATTAGCTTAATAACTTGTGTGATGGGTTTCCAAGCTTTACTGAAGCATGTTCAAATGCTTAGAACTCATCATCCCTCAACAACCCTGAAGCAGCTAAAACAATTGCTTACATGGAAAGGTTATTTTTAGCTGTTTTGCTAAGGGATCCAGTTTCTTGTCTGCTTTTAATGCAAGTACAGAAACTACTGTGACCTGTTGGTTTCTCTGTTCTCAATTTTATACGGTTTCTGCCTGCAATGAAAGGGGTCAAGATAAAAGAGCCACACACAAAACGTGCACCATTTTTGCTCACCATACTTGAAATAACTAAGGAAAAAGAAAACAAAACAAAAAAACTTAGGTTTTGAGGAGAAAATAAAAGCAATGGGGAATATCATGACAGCATTTCCCTTCAGGCAGGGTGTGAGTGATCGCCTGAGTGTGCATTTGATCTCGACTTCATTCAAACTGTGGAAAATTGGAACCAAGGTTTGTGCAGGACTGTTTCTTCGTGTTTCCCACCAGGATCATGGCAGAATTGCCACAGAGTGTCATGGCTCTTATGCATGTGTGGCGGGGGGAGTGGAGAAACAGAAGTGGAGAGAGCTTTGCAGTATGCCTTCCCCCAGCTCCCCAGCCAGCAAAAGCTCGCTACACGTGCTAGTCCTCTCGGGAATGGAACGAGGGCAGAAGGATACTGGGGAGGTGCTGCAACGTGTACCAGCATTCCTTAGCGAGAAGCACGAACACAGTGCTTTGAAAGTCCGTTCCCAAGAAAATTAGTGGGAAAATACCCCTAGCGCACTACTCTGGGTAGCTTACATGGCAGGGAGCGGTCAGGGAGGACAGAACAATGACACACACATGCGTGGGGCTCACTTCTCCCCACTCTCGCCCGAATCTGCGCCTAAGTGTTTCGGTGTCCCGCAAGATAGCTGAGGATGCCTCTGCTACCCACAGCTCT
>NW_009937720.1:0-11386 GCF_000696875.1 Nestor notabilis
ATCATGTCCCCTTTCTTGCATACAGGACTCAACAAAGCTCTCAACACTGTATTCTCCAGTATTCTCTCAAACTTTGTCATGTCCAAGTTTTCTATTTCAGCAGCCACAGACTATCACCACTCATCATCTCAATCTGCATCACACCTACTGAAGCCAGGTAATCTGGGGAGGCTAGAGAGGTAAGCTTACCATATACTTTCAACATCCCTCAGCTTCATTTTACTACTTTTTGTAGCTCTCCTCCAGTGTTCCCCTGACAGTGCAGTGTCAATGAAGCTAAATATCTGACTGGATAAACATTATGTGGTGATTTAAATATTTAACTATTTCACTACATTTTGCAGAATTTTTCTAGAAGTCCTGTAGTTTTTTGAAGGCAAATGTGTGTTTTAGCAGATGGCAATATAAATCACAATCCAGTGATGCTGAACTGAGATGCATAAGTATTGTGGGTATACCTAAGCTGCCATTACTCACACTGTAAAGCTAAAAGTATTCATTAGCAATTTGGTTTTCTTATAAACCATGAAAGTAAATCTGATTTTAAGTAATTAATGAAAGACTGAATTATTTTAAATAATTTTAACATTAAGGAAGTATGCTAATTGATGGCAAATTTTTTCTATGTACCTTGTTTCATGTTAGTTAGATACCCACATTTCATTGCTAATAATATATTTGTTTTATATGTATTGTTTATGTAATTTTGAGGATATTATGATAGCAACTGAATTTTCTTGTGATTACATAAAATCATAAAAAGTGTCCTTGCAGCAGTCAGTTGCTTCTTACTGTACAATAAATGCCTGTTAACTGAAATGCAAATTAAATACTTATTTGTAACACATAATACAAAGCACAAGTATTAAAAAATGGGCTACATTATAGATTCACAATGTGAAACCAAAACTAGTCAGCTTCAGAGCATGTTAAATATCCCTAGCAACCTGCTAAAATATGACATGGGAAACAGTTTACACTTGAGCAATTACCTGATAAGAACCAGTGCTCACAGTAAACTTATTGCTGTATGTGTACACAGATACTGTGTATATAATATACATGAGCATGTATACAGACCCACAGAAGGGCATGGTATATGTCTGCTTCTATATGTACATAATAAAACAAAAGTTCATAATATGTATGAAGATTAAGTAGGCATGTAAAAAATAGATATGGCAGTTAATAGAGGATTTGAATAAAGAATGTTTTAGTCTACCTTTGTGGAGATGTAGATTTTGTGTAAAAATCAAAAGAAATATACTGAAATGCATTTGAAGTAATACAGTGGTGAATTAGGTCAAAGCATTTTTTTATGATTGAGATTTATTGCTTCCCACTCATTTAATGTGAATAAATATTAAATAAACAGACTTTATATATAATAATTTATTCAGGGTTCTTTTATCTTTTCAGACTCGAAGCAATTTTTCTGTTCCTTTGGCACATTGGGAGAAAGCATATGCCTTCATTTTGAGATCTGTTGAAAATGAAGTGAAAAGCATATCTGCAGCAATTATTTGTCAGGTAGTAAGAGACTATGCAGATGAGGGAGTTGAATGAAAGCTCTTCTAAGTCCCCCTAGATTACATGAGGTGTCATTTAAGGAAAGCTTCCAAAGCAGGTTGACATTTTTGATTATCCAGCTCTTTGAGCCAGGCCAAGTTCTCAGTTGGCATAAGTCAGCATAGCCCCTCTGAAACACAGTGCAGTGCTGACATTCATCAGGTGCAGATGTGGACCTGTAAGATTCGTGGGTTTCTGTTCCATTTATTTATCTGTCTACCTATTTATTTATTTATTCATTCATTTTTGTCCCAGCAGTTAAATTAAGGTAGGAGGGGTTGGGGCGAAACACCTTGTCTTGCCTCATTGTCTCTCTGATTCTTTGTCTCTAAAGAGATCTTACAACAGAAAGTTGGGAATAATGCCTAGAGATGGTGCTACCCACTTTGCTGCTACAATATTCAATATACTTCACTGAAAAGGTGGAAATGATAGCCACTGATAGTTTGTTAAGAAATAATCAGAGAAATTCTGAATGGTTGATAATATTTAGGAGGACATAACAGCCTTTTATAAAAAATTAGAGTAGCCGTTAGGTGATCTGATTATGTTAGCTGCCAAAATCCCACAGGGAAGTCCTTTCACTCCATCTGTGCAGCCAGAAAGAAGAGAATTGGCATGGAAGCTGTTACTCTGGATCAGCATCACTTTATACTGAGACAAACCTCTTGTCATTATTCATGAATGTTTGAGAATAAGATGGATGGGAAATTGTTTTAGGTTCCCAGCTATAATTTAAAGACATAGAGAAATGTTGTTACACTTTGATGGAAATTTTAAAACCTGGAAATATCAAACTGGAATAAAATTGTAGAAGTAGAGCTAAAGCAATGGCTCTAATTTATTTCTCTGTGAGTATAAACATATTAATCTAGAACTGACAGTAGTGGTAGACATTAATGACAAACACTTTTCCAAATTACATACCACATTTTCATTAAATGTCCAAAAGCTTATAAAAGCAAAGTCAGAGGAAGAAATCTTTCATTAAATCATGGTTTTAGCTGGGATAGAGTTAATTTTCTTCCTAGTAGCTGGTGTAGTGCTGTGTTTCAGCTTTAGTCTGAGAACAATGCTGTTCACACACCAATGTTTTAGTTGTTTCTCAATAGTGTTTACTTTAAGTCAAGGACTTTTCAGTCTCATGCTCTGCCAGTGAGGAGTGGCACAGGAAGCCAGGAGGAAGCAGAGACAGGACACCTGACTTAAACTGGCCAAACAGGTATTCCCCAGTGTATAAACTGGGGGGAGCTGACTGGGAAGGGCCAATCACTGCTTTGAGACAGGCTGATGCATTATAGAAAAGCTGGGGGATTGAATATTAAATTGGATATTAAAACTCAGTATATTGAGAATAATAATTATTTTGCTTTCCAGAAAGTAAAGAAAATAAACCATAAAATACTGCTTTAAAACAAAAAACTTGCTGTTTTATTAACAGCTGTCTAATGCATGATGTTTTTCTGAAATTTCTATATTCTTTCTTTGGAATGCATCAAGTAATTTACATTGACTCTCTTCAGACAGAAACAATTAGAATGTCTGCAGGTTGAACTTGGTCTCACAGATTGCATATATCCTATCTACACTGTTGTTCTTTCCTGACCTAAATAAAGTTGCTATTTTATTTTCTAGGAAAGTTTTTATAGAAAATTACATTTAGTTTTCCTGGTTTAGGCATATGCGTTAGCATAAACCTTTGGAATTCTCTAACTCAATGCCATACACTGTTTTCTGGGTGAATACTGCCATAATTACATCTTTATTTGCATTTGCATAAATATCCTTTCACCTTGTGAAAAAGTTATCTGGAAGAAAGAAAATGTGACAGTATACTTCATGAAAAATAAAATTAACCATTTTCTTCAAAGGGCATAAAAAGAAAGTGCAGTTTGCATTCCAGTTTTAGGTTTAATTTCAGCTAACGTCACCCATGAGGTTATCAGTTTTGAGAATGATCCTATTTAAATCACCTTTGATACCATAGCAGGCCTCATGAAGCATACGCTGTGTCTAGCATTGACATCGAGAATTAATATTATTCGCACCTATCAAATACATACTAAAACAATACAGCTCTGTTTAGACAAGTATATTTCCTTATTTCTGAGAAGAATTTATCTTTATTTTTCAACAGTTTAAGGAGCTAAGACCAAAAATGTGCTAATTTGTAAAGACTGAATGTTGTAGTCCTTGCTTGTGGGAGTAATCTATATTCAAATGCTTCAACAGCTTTGTTCTGAGTACAATTACCTAAGTTCAATTGGGAGATTTGGTACCTCAATAAACTAATAAGCAGCTGAAACATATTCAAGCAATAATAGCTGTGAAGTTTGAAGAACAGTTGAAATTTTCAGAGACTGAAAAAACAGAATATAGAAACCCAATGGTTGAGTTGAATTCTATTATTTCTAATAAACACCCCTTGCAAAAGGATTTATACATTTAGTTAAAATATGGTGCTACATGTCCTGATCTTGCCTTGCATAGCTACTAAATGCAACAAGTGCATGTGAATGCCGTGCATCTTATTGCAGCTTTTCCCCATGAAAACTATGACAAGGAGTAAGCAGAGCTACTATCCCTGCAGCAGCAGTCACCAGTAGGATAAAAAGAATGCTGCCAGAGGGCTGCTACAAAAAGGGACAGTAAAGCTGCAGGTCTCTACTACCATAATGAAAAATTGGTACAAGAATTTGTCCTTTGGAAAGTATATAGTATTTTGTTCTCATAGTCTCAAAATGGATTAATCACTCTCTTGGTTTTGCACTTCTTATTCACTTCTTGGTAAAATTTTATCTATAGAGGTCATTTTTGATGAAAAAGTTTATAATGCAGCATAACATTCTCAAAAAGTCTTTGAAAGTTGGAGCTCTGGCCTAGTGGTAGATAATAATTTTTGGGGAAAAATACAAAATAATACTAAGTGGAGACATTTAACTTTTTATTTGAAGTGGGATTTCAAGAAAGTTCCAAACACAAATTATACTTTTTTTATTTATTTTAAATTTTAATTAAATTCAAATAAAAGTATGTAAGTAAAGAACTACATTTCAATTGAAAATATTTGCTTTCGAAAAAACATGCTATTTCAATTTGAGAGTGCTGATCATGACAGAAGGCCTTATTCCAAGCATTGTAAAGATGGAAAGTTGTTAAATTGTAACATTCTGATGAATATTTTTATTTCATGAGCATGTCCCACCAATAAAAGCCATACACCTTTCAGAAGGTTTTGGCCAGTTCTGTTTTGGTTACATATAAGTTTATATTTCACTGGAGGAAAAAGGAAAATCAACACAGTTCAAAAATTTGATTCTTCTAAATGTCCTCTCTATACCAGCATATCAGTTAGTTGTAGTGAGGAGTTTAAACAAATTTGAATGATGTTGGGCAAAAGATGTTGGGCTTAAAATGTTGGACAAAAGAGAAGATAGGCTGCACAGTTTGACTGTTGAAACTGCAAAGCATTATGACCTTGCTCATGCTGTCAAATATGACTTCATTGAATCTCATCCTCTAGCTAGGTCTTGTTTCGCCAAGAGAGATGATGGATAATTTTTCAACTCCCATATTTCTGGAACATTTGCTTCTCTGACAACTACAGAAAATGAATGTATTGCCTAAAAATCCCTGTGCTCAGAAGCAGTCACATCTCATTTCACTCTTCTTTCCTCCTTTTCATTTATAGATGTAGGCAAACTTTTTTTTTTTTTTTTTTGTTCGGGATGGTTACTTTCCTGTTTTAGGATCTTAAGGAGTGTTTGTATGTTACTCTGTGTTAGGAAAATGCTTGATTTTATTTCTTCTATGCAGGAAAAAGAAATAATTCTCTTTCTCACTTCATACCCCACTCCCTCAGCAAACATTTTCATAAAACCACAAAAAATCATTGGTATTTAATTTTTTTTTTTATCTGTCCCATAGACAGATATTTTGCAACATATTTGCTTTTATATGACTAAAAGAAAACTTAAGTATATTACTGTTTGGTTCGTTATAGATAATAATTGAATTTTTATGAATGCCATGTAGGAAACAGTAATTAAGAATGCAAGTTACACATTGAAGAGTTTAGAAATAAAAGATCTAATGTAACTTTAGCAGGTGCAGCTTTTTAATATAGTTTTTAGTTATGAGATTTTAGAGGTTTTTTCCTAAAGAGTCCTCTGATTTATTCACTGTATAGGCTAATTCTGAACCATAGGGAAGGACAGTCATTACCCTTTACAATCCCTTGCAACTATAGCATTGTATGCAGCTGTTATATGCATTGATTTAGAGCACCTCCTAAGTCCATGCTATGTACTTACAAGCCATTAAAAACTTTTATGCCTTGAAAAGAAACTACAGACTCAGTTTGACTGGGAGACTGCAGCAGCAGATTTCAGAATTACATTGAACTGCTTATGCATATGGCAAGACACTTGCATACCACATTACATCCCTCCTGCTCTGTCTTATTCTCTGACACTGTATATAATACAGCTGCAAACCCCAACCCTGTCTTCCAACATGTTACTTCATATGCACCTACTTTTCTCAGCCCAGTTTCCATCCCCCACCTTATGTTTTTTCCCCTTTCCTCCACCCCTACTAGACCCTCTTTGTCCTTCAGAATGTAGAACTGAGGCTCACCAAAAGTGTAGCTACTGTTTTTATTCTGCATTGTCACCTGTCAGCCTTTTTTATTATCTTGCAGATGAGCACTGAACACAATTAATTTTTTCATGGGTACTTTTGTGATGCTTACTAACATAACCCAGAGTTGCTGCACAAAGAGCAATAGATATATCTTCATACCCCACTCCTAAGAAAAGGAAATGGCATTGTGCAGAATAATTACTGATGTCCAGATTGGGATGGCTGAGCCTATTTTTCCATAATACAGCTGAATAATTCATCTCCGGCAGGTCTTGGGAAGATGGGGCAGGAGTGGGGGAAGAGGTGAGCTGAATAAGGATGTGGGACTAAAAATAGATGTCTCACCAGCAAGTGGTACCAAGGTGGTATGAAGAGGGCTCAGAGCTGATTAATGTTGAAAGACATGATGTATTTAGTAAATATCATAATATAGTAATAATAATGTTAGATACAAATGCCTAATATGGAAGAGTGGTCTGAGAGAGATTGGAGGAAGGAAATTTGGAATCTATTTTATCATCTTAAAATATTTCATGATTGAACTGTTTGAGTTTCCTATTATGTTAAATTCCTTTATTTCTCATAAGTGATTAAAGGCAAGTATCAGTTGAGGTTTTTATTTTAGGGTTTCAGTTTACCTACAATAACTGGCCAATTGTTAAGCACTGAAGCCAAAGACATTCCTTTGCTGATGTCATAGTAATGTAAAAAAAAAAAAAAAAACCAACAAAAATACCCCCAAACTAGAAAAATGTTCTGAATCATCTGTAAATATATACATATGCATAGGTATACTTACTCATACACAAATATAGATACATATATTCAAATGTCATGATGCTTACCATATTTGTGTACAATCACAATAAAGAATAAGAGCAGACTAGTTGCTTAGCTGTACACAACATCTTGAATGCATCCATATCTTAATTTGGAGCCAGGACTGCCATTCAATTTTAGTATTTCAAAACATAATTCATGTCAGGCCTATATGTAATGTATAAATGAACTATGAAATAAAACATTTTTAGTATGGAAATCTTGTTGTCTGGGATGTCAGCCTGGGATGATCTAATATGTAGGCCATTAAAGAACACACACACTGTTTTATAATATTTTTTCCCATCGTTTCTAACTTTCTGCACTTTGTTTGGGACTACTTTTTCAACTGTGTAGTGCCCTCTAGGATTCTAAGTGAGATGGTAGCATAGATACATAAGTAAAACTTGCAAATTGACAATAAATTAATAAATGCTGATCTGAGATGTATCTCCAAGCCTCAGAAAAAGAGTCTTTGGGATAAGGAGTTGTAAGCAGGAATTTTATTCCCTGACTTATCAAACTCAAAATGTAGTGACACAATAGAAGGAAGAAGTGCCATGAAATGATAAATCGGTAGAAATATGTTTGGTGATAGTAATCTCACAATTTTTGTGTTCTTTTAGTGCTTTTCTCTTTGGCAGGTTTCTGTTACTGAGCTTGCTGTCAGCATCTGCTTCTATCTAATGAAAAAGATATTGCTTGCTGAAAAATTCTGACACATTTGTGTTCAGAGTATAAACTCACTTTGATTTACTCTTAATTGTGAGACAGTGATAAATGGCTGTGCAATTATCATGTTTTAAATGGCAAGCTGAAGCACTGACAAGTCTTTTAAGACTTTTCTTTCCACTTCTACTAATAAGTGAACATTCAATGGTTCAAAAATACTGCTTCATTTTGTCAGTGTCACAACACTATTTGTAAATCTGCTCTCTTTCGAGTTTCCCAATAGCAACCTCATTTTTTTTGCCCCTGAACTGGAATTTTTTAGTTATTTCATTTTTGGTCTTTTTCTGCATAGTTAAACTTGGGAAAACTGACCTGACCTGCTGCTGATTAATCCCTCCTGCAGACTCATTCAGAAAGATTAGCACTTTTTAACTTGTTGTTAAACTAAACAATTTCAAATTTCTAACTTTAGTTACTGTAGGTGTGCGGAGTGTCATCACATTTACAAGCTCTTAGACTGAGCCTTGAGCTGAATTATATTGCATTTTACCACATAAAATAGCTACACAGCTCAAACCGTCTGGCCCAGGATCAATGTGTACCTGGACAAAGCAAATGCCTAGAAAAGACTGAATGTAAAACCTTCAGCTTCTGCAACTTCTTGGAGGGAAGATGTCTACAACCTAACAGTGCTGAGTGAAGGCTTTTTTCTTTTGTTCTATCCTAAGCTCCTGCTGCCCCTTTCCTGCTTATACTTAAAATTGAGAACTGTATTTAAGAATTAAAAATTAGACAAAAATCTAGGTAAAAATAAGCCTGAACAGAACATGTTTAACATATACTTAAAGATCAGCATGTGCATGAGGTGATTTTCTAAGCTCTTTTAGAACATGTCTGTTAGCTGAGGCCATACCAGGCATGCTTCCCTCTCACCCCCTTTAAATAAGATGACTAACCCTTAAAGCACTTGTTCAGAAATTAGGAAAGAAACAGACACCAGAACCTGCTGGACTGAAAACTCTAGGAGATAATTAGGTTTAGAGTGAGATATTAGTTAATCTTCATCCTTTTTTCTGAAGTGATTCTGATGTGTAGCACACCATTAATGGTAGAAAGACTCAGCTGGGAAGCAGCATGCTGACTTCGGGTTGCAGGACTTTTTATCCACATTATCTAATGACTTTTACTGGGAAATACTGAAACAGAACTGAGTGTTTTAAATAACAAGAAAACTAGACATGTCTGTTTTATTTAAAGACAAAACATTCCATCAGCTTTAAGTTCTTCAGATTTAGACTTAACTGATTTCCCAAGCAGTTGACCACTGGTCCTGACAGTGCTCCATTAAAATGGGCCACAGTACTTTCAGCTGTGGGGATATCTTTTCTTGATCTGCCATCCCTCAACAACACTGAAGTTTTCTGCCAGATAATTATTATCTTAGTTTATATCTAGAAAGCGTTATTACATGTACAATTATCACAGTCTTATTAAGTACATGCAGTATTTATTTACACGTTCATAAATTATAGAAGAATGCGTAAATGTACAATATTTAGAACACATCCTGTTGCAAATCCAGCATGCTCCTCTAAATCAGAAACAAAGGACCAAACTCAGCATTATCAGCTCCCTGCCAAGTCATGGGAACTCCTGCTATTCCAGTTGCTAAGTTTCATTTGCTAAATGCTTCCAAAGAGAAAAGTTGTGGGACTGAGTCCTATGAACAGCAAACAACTTTTGTTGCAGATCTTGAATGCCCAGTGTGTAGGAAAAGTCAGCTGTACTTGGAAAGTGTCTACCACTTATAGGATTAAGCCTGTAGTATAGTGAATAGGACATGAAATCGTAGACACTAGTAGACACAGTCAAATCCATGTATGTTATTGAAAAAACATTTCCACGTTTACTCCCTCTACAAAAACTTTACTTCTGTTGTTGTAGTTTTGACACCCACAGAGAATGAGAAACACCTGCTCATGCTGATAATCTAAGCATAAATAAGAAAAGATTTTTGTGCCTATGGGAGATGGGATAAACTTTCCTGAACTGTTTCCTTCTCCCACTGGAAGTTCATAAATTCTTTAATATAGTCTAAAGAAATCACTAGCCTCTAAGTTTCATATTCAAGGTTACGCCTCATTTACTCAGCAATGTGGAAGGCTGTCAAATTATTTTTATGCTGATTGCACTTAGTCTGTATTGTAAGACTTTTATATTAAGAATTCTCTGTTCAAATGTTTGAAGTAATTGAAGTGATGTTAAAATATATGGATATACATTATAATAAAAGAATTCATGATTTATATAAGAATTCCAAGACCTGCTGGATGCTTCTTTTAAAAAATTGCATTGAAATGTTGAGAGAACATAAGCTGCTGTTTGTATCAATTAACAGCTCTGTGAAACAGTTGATTAACCAAGATTTTTTCTACTGGTCAAAGAGAAAGGAACATTATGAATCTGTTTCACTATTAGGAAGTAACTGTTGAAATGTCTATACTTTTTAGAATCAAACATAAATGCTCTTTAATAAGATGATTTAATTTAATTTATTTTCCCAACTGTGGATATACAGATAAATAATTAAGCCTAGAAGTATTTTTTCTCTCACTTTTGTTATGTCTGTAAACATTTTACTGAAGTCAATGGAAAATCATGTAGAGAAGAATGTTAGGCCTCTAGATAGAAGAAATTTAAATCCAGTTCAAGCACTAGTTCTGGTTTGTCTAAATGTTTAGGATCAGTTGTAATGATTGAATTCATATCATATACAAGTCTGAGCAAATAATCTTATTAAATCAGTGACTAAATAGAAAAGACCATTATTTTTTCCTATTATAGAGGCCTGAAAAGTGAGGCTTCAGACATCTCAGGAGTGAAAAGAAAATCTTAAGGAATATTAACAGCTGGATGAAGCACAGTAATTACCCCCTTCTTGTGGTCCATGTGGGCGCTGGTGATATAGATAGCAGTAGCCTGGAGAACACGAAGAAGGACTACAGAGCCCTGGGAGAGGTGGTTAGGGGCTCTGGAGCTGAGATAGTTTTTTCATCGATCCTCTGGGATAAAGGGGAGGGCCTTAAAACTAGGTTCATTTGGCAGGTTAATAAATGGTTAGAACAGTGATGCCATAGACAGGGGCTTGGGTATTTAGAACATGGGACTCAATCTGGGAGGCCAGATCTACTGGAGGCTGGTGGAGTTGGTCTAACAAGGGGAAGAGCTGTTTTGGTAGAAGACTTGCCAAG
Organism: Nestor notabilis; assembly: GCF_000696875.1. Lineage (NCBI taxonomy): Eukaryota > Metazoa > Chordata > Aves > Psittaciformes > Psittacidae > Nestor > Nestor notabilis. The sequence goes on from NW_009937720.1 coordinate 10,956, forward strand.
CTGGTCAAGAAAGCTTTAAACTAGATGTTTTGGGGGAGGGGGGCATCAATCCATCCCAACACTCCTGGTCAGTTGCCAGCACCTATAACAAGTGCTTGGAGCGATGTAGAGATATTTCAGCTGCTCCAGCCATTGAGTCAGCCTCATTTGGAGTCTGGCTCAGATGCCTCTATACAAACGCCCGTAGTATGGGAAACAAACAAGGGGAATTAGAGATGTGTGCAAGGCTACAGGGATAGGATGTCATTGGTATCACAGAAACATGGTGAGATGACTCCAGTGACTGGAGTGTTGGAATGGAAGGTTACAGGCTCTTTAGAAAAGACAGGCCTGGCAGACGGGGTGGGGGAGTTGCTATTTATGTCGGTGATAGGCTGGAGAGTTTGGAACTCTGTGTGGAGGTAGGTGATGAGTCAACAGAGAGCTTGTGG
>NW_009937721.1:0-383 GCF_000696875.1 Nestor notabilis
CGGTCCTCCACCCCCTCCTGGACCCCCACCCCTGGATGGGGTGATGCCTCCTCCAGGAGCACCTCTGGGCTTTGCCCTCAAGAAGAAGAGCATCCCACAGCCGACAAATGCTCTCAAGTCCTTCAACTGGTCCAAGCTGCCAGAGGTAAGCTGGGCAATAATTTGGGCAGTGAAACCAGAGGTGCTAGATGGCCACCTGGTTGATGTAAGGTCAGGTGGGCAGGAGACCCCTAACCTGCAATGCTCCTACTGTCTTGCAGAACAAGCTGGCAGGCACTGTGTGGACCGATATAGATGATGCAAGAGTGTTCAAAATCCTGGACCTCGAAGACCTGGAAAGGACGTTCTCTGCCTACCAAAGACAGCAGGTAACGGCTGGGGCA
>NW_009937721.1:436-1142 GCF_000696875.1 Nestor notabilis
GGGGGCACATGGGGATAAGGGCAAGGTGTCACTGTGAGGAGATAGCGCAGTTTCACTTGTGGTCTCAAGACACATCTCACGTCATTACTTCATACCAACACTGTGTTTGCCAGATGGACTCTATCTTCTTCATTCTGTCATCCACATGCCAGTGTTTTTGTGTTGAAGTGGCCGTTCATGGCTCAATGTGCGTGATTTTGCCCCTGACCATGCACCTGACCACGTGTTAAATGAAGATGAATCACCCAAAAAAGCAAACAAAAGAAGAGACAGGGAATGTATGAAAATAGCCCCCAGATGTGGCCACAGTTGGGTAATATTTTTGGATTGCTCTTCACAGCAACTGCTTCATGTCTCTGTATTGGGTGGAAAATTTCTATCCCTGTCTGGCCAAGAAGGACTACGTTTTGCCCACATCTACCATGGGTGGATCTCTTCTTTTATTTTTGTAGTGAGCCCAGAGCAAAATGTGAGCTTTGAACAAAAAAGCAAATCCCAAACCAAAATAATGACACTGCAGGCAAAAGTCTTTGCTTTTTAATCTCCTGGTCAAGTAATATAGCCCCAGTTTGGACGGCATCAAAGCACACGCAGAAAATTAGACACTTATTTTACCTCAGGCAGGACCACAATGGGTACAAACAATGAGTTTTTCAAGAAGGCAGGAGAAAAAGCAAGGAGTAAGGCTGAAAAAACATGTTCACCT
>NW_009937721.1:1167-33569 GCF_000696875.1 Nestor notabilis
AATAGCTTGTCCCGCTCTTGCCAGGCTTAGGCAGAGGGACGGTGCAGGGAAGCACTGGACCCGACATATAAGCTTCTTAGGCGACGTGAGAGTTTAATCTCTTTCCCAATTGAGGGAAAGATCAGGATGGATTAGAGCAGGACAGATACCAGGAGTAACCCACCAGAAGTACATGCTGCCCTGGTGTGTTTTGGGAACAGGTGACCATGGTGCTGGATCTTTCCTCCAGCATTTTTGGAGCTTGACTCATACCTATTGAAGGGCATGTCTGAAGACAGGAAATGGAAATGGAAGGGAAACAAGAATAGAAACCTGGTGTGTCAGCAGGATGGTTTGCCCTCTGGCTTGCCTGCCCGAGTTCTGAATCACCTGGTGTGCTGTGGATTATTGCCAGGCAGGAATTTAAAAATAATTTGGCTTGGCCAAGGTCCTGCTGGGTGAAATGGCTGGTGACATTTGGGCCAGCAAGAAGGGGAAGATGCTGGGGGAGATGCTGCAAGGAGCGCTGTGACACAGGCTTTTGGCCCAGATGGGGTGAGGACTGAAGAGAAGTTGAGCAAGGGAGCCAGGGACTGAGGTGGGACTGGCAGAAGATACCACGAGAGCATCTGGAAGGGAAATTGGGAAAGAGGAGGTAAAATCCTACCTGTGAGATGCTGCTGTGGCTGAAGCCACCCTTGGTGTGCTCCTTAAGATAACACAAGCACACCATGGGGCACTTCACACTTAGTGAGGGGTTGGAGTTGCTCCATGTGAATAGCCTGTCCTTGCATGGAAGGACAATGAACTAATGCCTTATTAACTTGCAGCGTTTTGGAGCACTAGTGAAAGCTGGTGTCTGTCCAGAACAAGCAGGTGAAGAGCGGGAATTTCTCCTCCCTGCTCCCCGTCTTGAGTGCATGGCCAAAAATCACTTGCTCAGTGATTCCACCTCTCACTTGTCTTGAGACATGATGTCCATAGGACCTGGGGCATTGGGAGCTGTCTGTCTGCCTATGCCCTGAGCAAACCAGGCCTCCAGAACCACATGGCTGAGTGGTACATCACTGTGGCCAGTACCCCAGCAGGGTTTGGGGGCAGCATGTAGAGGTATATATGGTGCAGAGAGCTCTTTGAGCACCCCACCAGTGGCCCTTGTGGAGCTGCTGTTTGGCAGGTTTTATTGACACAGTGCCTTGGAATCCCTAAGTAGTGCACAGACGTGAGACTTAATGATGCACTTAATTTTAAGCATCTCTTTAAATGCTTTTCCCAGGCTGGGATGTAAACACAAGCTATGAAGTGAGCTCTGCAGCTCTCAGGAAAGGCCCTTTCCACATATGGAAAACAGGAGCCCTCAGGGCTTCCTGGGGCTCAGTCTGGGAGCATCCCTGCCCTGTGCTGGACAAAGCATTGGTACTTGCCCTGAGCTGTCAGGAGAGCCTGTATCCTTACTATTCTGCCTGCTGGGGGCCTGCAAATGTCCCTGTCTCAAGAGAAGGGCTCAGCCCCACAGCTGTACATAATACTGACATTTACCAATCTTGCTAGATAAAACAAAAAACAACAGGAAGTCTGTGTTTCAGGCTGTGGCATAAGGACCCGGCAGGACTAGGATAGCTACTTAACAATGTGCTTGCGGTGGTGGAGAAACGCAAGTCTAGGGCCTTCAGGGCTTACATGTGCTACACAGGGGTCTGCACCTCCTTAAGAGATGTTTTGAGAGGCTCAAAAGGGGGGAAGAGGCTGGGAGCAACGCTGATAAGTGGCAGTGACACAGCCAGGGCAGTCCTGGCAGGTCCTGCAGCAGTGAGTGATGTAAAAGAGCCAGGGCCAAGTGGAAAATATATGTGTTGTTGAAGCAGGGGCTTAGCACTGAGCTGGGAAAGAATTCGTCTCCCAAAAAAGGATGAAAGGAGAAAAGCCTTGAGCTCCTCTGTGCAAGCGAGAGTGACCTGCACAGGGGCCAGGGACAACAGGGGTGGGGAATGCTTGTGGGAACTGTGACAGCAGACTTAAAGCTTACTCCTTCTTACAAATACCATCCTGCAGCAGAGGCTGGATCACAGTTTGTACAAGGAAAAGGTGCAGAGATGAGGCTGATTTGAGGGCTGGAGGGAAGCACTCTTGTAAACCAACTGTGTTTGGACCCACCTACCACCTCTGGTCACTGCCTGCCTTCTGTTAAAACGAATAAATAAATAAAATGAATCTTTGAAACTTCCCTCCCCATCACAGAGGTGCTGGGTGGTCTCTTGAGCCAAACACACATACACACACACACAAAAAGATGCAGCCCAGGGAATGAGGAAGGAAAACCCCCATGTGTGCATGCACGTGTGTGTGGTGCCAGCTTTGCTGCACATGCTTCCAGTCTGGTGTGGGGAGCACAGCAGGAGAACCAGGTCTTTGAAAAAATGCGATGCCAGTGGGGCATCAGGGTGGCATTTGACCAGGCTGCCAAGCCCTGGAGAAGGGTAGTTGTCCCTGTCGGAGGAGAAGTCAAGGGGAAACTTGTTGCCATGGCAAATGGTAAAGTTTTGCTGCAGCCAGATTTGCTCCGGGATGGACCTCTCGTATTTTCCACTTGAAAGCCCTATTTTTCCTGGCAGTCACGTTGGCATTTCAGTCCTTCAGATTTGCAAAATCTAGCAATTTTCTTCCCCAGCACGGTGCGCTGAGCAGTGCTGGGCCTTTGGGCTCTCACTGACTCTCACACAGAGTGGTGGCAGGGCTTGGCCAGCATCTTCGCACCTCATCCTATGTCCCCTCCTCAACTCCTTGCACACCAGCACCTTGGCCTGATCCATTCAGGGAGCCACCTCTTCCTTTCCCATAAGCCCTCCCCTTCTGCGCATCTTTTAATCCTCACATTTTCACGTGCACCTCTCCTATCTTGGTGCTGGTAGACCTTGAGGGCCTCTTCATGCTGCCATGCCCCCCATGTTGCACCCTCCCCTTGTCTGTGATTCAGTTCCTTTTGGTTTTGCTGAGATCACTGAACTGCATGTGTTTTTACTGCCTTTTCCATGCTTCTGCTATGGCTGTAGGACTTCTTTGTGAATGGTAACTCCAGACAGGTAAGCAAGCATGCTCAGGAGCTTGGCACTCGTGAGTGGCGAGGGCAGGGCGAACATGGGGCTGTGCATGCAGGGAACACGTGCTGCTGTGGGGGGTTAACATGCTGTGAAGTGGGGATTAAATCAAAGAGGTACAAAGATCACCAGGAGCAGCAGCTTTGAAAGTTGATGCTGGGGAGGCTGCTAAGTAAGATACTGCCCTCTCTGCTGTTTGGACTGATGTCAAAAGCAACATCCAGGGCTTGACTTTTCAGATGCAGCTTAAAACAGAGAAGCTCTTACCCCTAAGCATTTTCACTGTTTAGAAGGTGGAAGTAAGTCATACCTATGTTTGGAGCTCTATTTCATCACAGTCAGAGCAGGCAAGGCATGCAAGAGGGGCATCTGGTGGTAGGTGACTCGGGACTTACCTGCCACTGCCTTCACTCTGTGCCACTTGTCCTAGCAGCTTCCTGCTTCTCCTAGCTGGGTTGTTGTTTGTTTGTTTGTTTGGTTGGTTGGTTGGTTTGTTTTTCATTCAAACAAGAAAAAGTGTAAGAAATGGAAACTTCTGTGCTCACTGTCAACCTGTGCAGTGGCTGCATGTCAGGTCTGCTATGCTTATAGACGTGTAGTGTGGATCTGTAGCATGTGGGACCTTGCAGCTCCTGGTTATGTTCCATCCAGGAGGATTAAATAGCTGTCTTTTAATTGATTAACTTTATTGAAACATGCAATATGGTAAATTAAAACTGGGGGCAGTATGAAACCTTTGGGTAACCCTGAAAAACTGTAGATCTGCCCATTCACCCATAGACGACAATTGATGTATCGTTACTGGTTTGGAGGTAACATATTTTAAGCTGCTTAGGGAATGTAGGTGCTTATGCCACACCAATTCCTGCTTTCAAATCACTTATTTTGGGAGAATTTCACTCAAAGAACAGCAAATGCTGCAGGTTCCATTTGCAAGTCTGGTAGCTGACACTTGTTAGCTTGCTTGAGAGGACTGATGCGTGAAGGGCGATTGCAGATGTTTGGGGCAGGGGTGGAGGATGAGAGTGATGCAGAGTGTGTGCAACAGCCTGTAATGAAATATTTCATGCAAGGATTTAATGAAGTATCACAAATATGTATGCTAAGAAATTCTGGCTTTATTTATTCAGCAGCGCCTGTGTGTTTGCAGATTTTTAAATCTTCCCTGTCTGAGAAAATATTTACATTTCTAACCAGTGGCTTCAAAGCCAGCTCTGGTTTATGAAATGACTTACTGCGTGTCAGTTACAGGCGATGGGTTTTACCCGTAACACATGGTGACACTCCTGATTAATGGGGGCCGGCTGTGTATCATGTTGCTATGTGCTGAGAGTACTAAGTGTCTTTGCTTCTCCGTGGCTTTTCTCCAGGCTTTTCTTTCTTTCTTTTTTTTTTTTTTTTCCCTTATTTTGTTGTAGAAGGAAGATGCTATCGATGACACTTTGAGTTCCCGGCATAAAGTCAAGGAGCTTTCAGTCATAGATGGCCGGAGAGCTCAGAATTGCAATATCCTCCTCTCCAGGTATGGTTAATGCCTTCTCACCCTCTGGGAAGTGGGGGAATGCTTAATACCCTGCCTTGGGCTGGGAGGTGCTGCTTATCCCTGAGGTGGGGTTTAATGACAGGAGCCAGCACAGGAAGAGAGCCAACGACACTTGAACACAGCTACAGCTTTACACCATTCGTGGTGGGTGGCATGGCAGGGAAATGCAGTTAACTGGGTATGTGGCAATTCTCTGTCCCTAGAAAGGCCCAGGGGGGCTGGGGTACCTGGTGAGCCTTTGCAAGGACTGGGGAGGAGGGTTGATTTCACCTTTTATCTTCCTCAGCCTGGGTTTTGTTTGCTGTTTGATGGTGGTTGAAGAGGGTCTCTGTTAGCTTGAGGAAAGCACTGGGTATCAGGAGGGTGCGGGGAGCAGCAGCAGAACTCGCCTGGGGCCTGGATGCCCAAGTGGGTGTCCTGTGCCACATCTGCATGTGCCACATCTGGATTTCTGGATGTCCCCCTTTTAGAACCACCGAACCCTGCTGGGATACAGCATTCTGTGCCCCTCGCCAGGCGGGCTTAGCACTACTACCAGCAATTTAGCTCAATCCCCATATTGCTGTCAAGGGAATAAAAGGAACCTTTTTTGGCAAGATAACTACTCCAATAAGACTGACTTCTGAGAAAGGAGAAGCTATGCTACAGAGGTCTGAAAGGATGAACCATCAGCACAGCTGCTTGAAAACAAAACCAAACCAAACCCAAAGAGCAGCAGAAAATGCCACTTGTTTTTGACTCACTCAGAAAGAAATAAAAAAAAATCATTCCAACAGCAGTAAAATATAGCTCTATTCAGAAATATTCACTCTGCTTCCTGGAAGCGCAAAAGCTTCTGTGCCACCCAGTATCAGCCAGGATGGAGCACCATCACTGTCAGGTTGGGCTTGCAGCCACAGCTGCGAAATACTGTGTTTTCCCAGACCATGGGTTGGCAGAGCTGGTGCCGTGCCTGGGCAGTCTGGCTGGTTTTCTTCCCTAGAAAGCATGTAGAGGCTGATGTCTGAAAATAAAAACCCTCTGGATGGGTAACTCACAGTCCCTGGTGCTTTTTCAAGCTCTCCCAGAGGTGGTTTGCATGCCCTGGGCAGCAGGAGAGATGAGTGCAGCGAGCTATGTGCCACTGTTTGGTGGTAAAATTGCCGTGTTTGTGGCTGTCTCTGCTCTGGGTTCCTCCTGGGAATTTTCATCGTTACTAGCAGTCCGACTAAAAAGCACAATGATGAAAGCAGAGTTTAAAGCAGCAGGCAAATGAGTATGTCTGAGGCAGCTGGCTATTAGCAAGTAAAGCCATGGGATTCAGGGCACTGGCTGGGCTGCTCCATACGTGGGCTGAGTGTAGTCACACCTGGGTTTAGGTGTAATTCAGCCAGAGGTTTAAGTGTCTAGTTGAAAGTTAAGCACACAAATAGCCCCTTTGGTGGGAAGGGGAGCTACGCAAACACCTAACTTCAAAGGCATGTTGTGTGTATTACTGAGTAAAGGTCTTAAATTCATCTCACCAGCAAACCTTTCTCTTCCAAGAAAGGGACGGCTGGAAATTAGTCACCAGTAATCAATCCAATAAAAAGGGCACAACTTTGTCTGTCAGCCCTCCCCTTTGTGTCATTTTGAAGGGGAGAGGTGGCATCAGACCTGCCCTGCAGGGTGGTCCCCAGGACTCTCATACAACTTTTCCCACAGCACTGAGGCCCTGTGCAGATGAGTGGTTCTGGGGAAGCAGCAGCTTGTGTGAGCCACTTTGGGGGTGCTTTGGGGTTTGTCCCATGGTGCTCCCGGGGACGAGTGGGAAAGGAGCCAGCTAGGCAGGGCATTTCTCTAGCACTGCAGCAGCCGCCAAATCAGTTCCACTTCTGCAAGGGACCACAATCAAGTTTCTGTCACAAAAATCACTTGGGTATCACCCTTTGGGTGATTTACTCTTGATGCCAAGCATCGAAAAGGAAGGGCAGTGTTGGGATGAAGTCCAAGCATCCTGCTGGTGGGCTTAGGTCCAGTCCCTGCATCTCCAGCAGACTCCATGTGCCCTTGGGCCAAACTCTTTGATCTCTGTCTGCCCAGCTACCCATTCCTAAGCTGGGCAGAGCAGCAAGTCCCTGGTTCCAGTGTTGCAGGGGGACTAGTCTTGCAGAGCAGCTTGCTGCAGCTGGGCTGCTGCTCTACTGCCTCTCTCTCGCGGCCACTATGGGGGTGGGCAGACTTTCACATGTGAAAGGACCTGCAAGCTTGGCCCCTGATTTAGCCCAGACGTTTGTAAGCTCACCAGGCATTGTCTGGCTTGCAGCGTGGAAAGATTACGGCCAGCGAGATACTTTATCTCTCTCTGTAGATTTATTTTTTTGCCCATTTCCCTTGCTTTGGGAGAAATTACTGCACAGTGAGATCACTGGATTTTCCTCCAGCTTGTAATGCAGAACAAGAATATTTTTAACACTTTTTCTTTTCTTCCTCTTTCTGGAGAGTGCTCTGGCGATGTCAGTGCATTATCGGGTCTTCTTCCATGAGCCCACCATATCCTTGGTTTTGCTTCCTGTGTACATGTGTGTGTTTTAAGTGTTGTTCTGCAAGATGCAAATCAAGCCCTTGCTCCATTGCTTTCTGACTGTGCTGGCAGTGAATGGCTTGTTGGATTCCTCTCTTCAGTTGAGGGGGCATGAAGCATTTTTTGCAAATGAATGTGGCTTTTCAAGAGGGTGAGTCCCTTTCCCGGTGGAATCCATCTTTCCCCTTCACACTTATTATGTCCTCTGTGGGATTCTACAAAAGCCACACAAAATAACCTCGCGCTTGTCAGGCTGGCGAGCTGTCACTTTGCATCAGCGGGCTGCTGGCTTTAAATCCCTGTGACAGCAAGTCCTGTGACCCCGTTCCTCTCAGACAGCTCACGTTCAACAGCTGCTGCCAACAATGATAATTATTGTGGTTATAGATAAGTTTCTAGCTTTCACTGGCCCATTTCCCATCAAATTGTCTGAGAAGTTGTTTTCTTCTGGCGCCCTGCGCTTGCTCTCTGTGGATGCAGGGGCAGGCTCTTGTTCTTGGCACTGGGTTGTAATGATTCCTGGGAAAAGTTTTTTCAGCCTCTCTTTTTAAATATGTTTTATTGTTGACTTTGCTTTTAATGAGCAGGGCTTACAAAAGTCACCCTCATCTTTCATCACCCTTCTGAAGACGGACGATCACGGTAAAAGCATACGCTTTAGGTGTTCACTTTGGATGAGGGGGAGCTGCTTACCCATGCCCTTCTCCCAGGAGCATCTTTGTCTCCTAGGGATCCCCCAGAATGTCCAAACTCAGGCAGTGTCTGCTTTTCACTGGGTTGGGGTCTGGTGTGACATTTGTTGGCAGTCTGTGCTCCTGTGCCACTGCTTGGGTGTAAAAAGAGTCCTCCGGCAGCTTCATATCCCACCACAGGTCATGTCCATCCTGGCCACTGCCTGCATACGGGACAGGTAGGGTGTCATCACAGCAAGCAGCAGAGGGGACATTTTCCATGGATCCTGGGTTTGCTCCTTGTACAGCAACTATAGCAATTGTCCTGGCTGCTGCTTAGCACACTCTGTGAGCATCCTGCCTGAGGTGAAATTTTAACTCGCTTCTCATTTTGCAAACCATCTCTTTGGGGGCATCCTTAAGCAGGAGGTGAGAGAGGACCAGGTACAGGATGAGAAACATGGATGCACGAAGAGCAAATACTTACTTGCCAGGTCTGTAAGGTCCACCTACTTTGATAGAGCTAACCCTTCACTTCCAGTTTTGAACAAAAGATTTCAAAACAAACCAAGCCCTTGCTATCCTGGTGTTAAAGACCAGCACCTGTCCTACTTTAGCGTCATCTTCCAAAAGCTAGCTCGGTGGTCTCAGTCTGCTCCCTGAAATGAAGCCAGAATGAAAAATACCTCTCTCATTTAATTACTTAGCGATCAAGTCAGCTCCTGATCTTCTTTTTGATCTGCTGATCAGGTTGACTTCCAAGGTTTCACATCCCACCAATAGGGTGTGTTTCTGGTTTCAGCTCATTCCTTTGTGGCACATCCAGTGTTTCAGCATCTCTTGGCAGCGCTGATTGCCAAGACTGGGGTAATGGGTTTCCTCAAAGCCCCCAAACAGGTCTTTTCAACTGTGCAACTCTTCCCTGCCTGCAAGTACAGGGGATTTTGTTTTTAAACTGTATCTGTTGCAATGGCTTTAACCATCACTGCAAGCTGGGAAGGGATAGGATGTTAGCAGCTGTTTCTGAGCTTTCCCTCTTTTACATTTAGATTATTTTATGAACCGCAATGCATTCATAAAATGTGAATTAAAATATGTGTGGTTTTACAATCAAAGTCTTTGCAGGGAGCAGTCACAGGGAGTGCTGCAGACATATTAAACTGTAATTAACGACTGTTCTAGCCCAGGAATTGCTGAGGGCATCTTTCTATCTATCTATTGCCTCAGCTTGGTTCAGGCAGCTGTCAAATAAACCACTGCCAGGGAAGACCAGACTGGTATTGCTTGCTGGGATACAGTGGTCTGTGGTTTTAGAAACCTCAAATTTGAGGCTACGTCTTCAATTCCTGTTACATCAAGTAGAGGAAGAACAAGGTAGAGGGGAGGCTGGTTTCTAGGCTCTTAACACTTTCAAGCACATTGAGACCCCACCCCTCAAAAAAAAAAATTAAAAAAATCTGATGGGTTTCCTGGGATGCTGAGCATCTGCTTTCCCAGATTTTGGATTTCTTTCCCTGTTTTCCTAGAGGGAGACTCCAATCAAAGGTGGCTGGGAGGGGTCAGAGAAGCAATGTTCAAATCCAAGAAAAACAGCAGAAATTGGCCATATTTTCCTTAGGGGTTGTGGCAGGTTCAGGGGTAGCGCTGAGCTGCTCTCCTGAGCCCAGGCTGTGCTGTGCTGTGCTGTGCTGCTGACAAGGAGTATGACCCTTGCTGGCCCTGTGGCCTTTGGGGGTGCCAGCACTGCAGGAGCAGCATCATTGGGCAAGAGTTACATATAAGCTATATATTTTCAATATGTGTATAATATACTACTTATAATACTTACAAGATAGTATAAAACAGGGGATGGCAGCTGTGGTGTGGGGAGAGGGAACTGGCCGGTGGCATTTGACCCTCTCCCCATTTGCAGCAGGGCCAGGGCTATTCTGTGCTGTGCTTTGCACAGTCCTACCACGTTTCTCACATGTTCTTCTTCATAAGACACTGTATAGTGTTATTGTGATGCTGCTCCTGGCTGGGAATTAAGCTGTTCATGTTGCATGGGTGAATAATTAAATGCTCCTGAATGCTGCCCATTTGCTGTGCTGGGAATAAGAATCCTTCCCCTCCATCTCCCAGGCTGAAACTTTCGAATGAGGAGATCAAACGAGCAATTTTGACGATGGACGAGCAGGAGGACCTCCCGAAAGACATGCTGGAGCAGGTGGGCAGCGTGTCTTGGCTTCTCCGTAGTTGCTTCATGCTGAGACCACACTGTGCAAGGCTCTAGAAACCAGTCGATGGCTTTAAGTCTGTCAGGGCCCCAGATTATTTACTAACTGCATGTTGAAAAACCACCCAAGAGGGCTGGAGCAGCAGGAAAGCAGTTTGTAGCATTGGCACTGGGAGCAGCATGGCCTCCATGTGCCATGCCTGTACCCTGGGTCTGTCCTGGGCACCCCAAGGCTGGGCCAGTTGCCTATTTTGTGGCTGCAGCTTGAAGTTTGTGTTCAGCGGGGGGTCATTTTTGAAAGGTTGTTCAGCATTTGTGAGATCTTCAAAAAGGGAATCCCACTGTTCACCCCCTCTGAATCCATTTGAAAGCATATTATGCACCGGTCCTTAAAGCTGAGCTGGTAATTGCACTTTCAGCGGAGAAGTAAGAGGATTCATTGCACAAAATTTCTATCTGCAAATAGGTAGAGCTGCAGCAAATCAAAGTCCTCTGGCAGAGCTGATGTCGAAACCTCCTTGGAGCAGATGTAGTACATGTGTTGCAAAACCAGTGTGATGGCAAGGCAGAAACAATAGACACTAATGTGATGGAGTAGTGGGAAGGAAGTCACAGGGACAGCAAAAACACTTATTTCACAGGTGCCTTGGGTTCTCTGTCTGTATATGCTGAAAAGGTAGTAGATTTAAGCATTCATTCAAAATTACCATTTTGCTCCTGAAAAACTGTGCCTGGACCTCTTGTCCACCAGTGTGCTTTCCCTTGTTTAGCTCCTGAAGTTTGTTCCTGAAAAGGGTGATGTCGACCTGCTGGAAGAGCATAAGCACGAGCTGGACCGCATGGCCAAGGCTGACCGGTTCCTCTTTGAAATGAGCAGGTTAGTGGCCCAGGGAACATGTGTTTTGGGCAGTGGCTGCATGGACTGGTTACGAGGTGGCTGTTTCAAGGAGCGTGGTTGGGAAAGTAAGTAAGTAAGCTTAATGTTTTTCACATCAAGAAACGAGTGGGCCAAATGGACAGGAGAGCAAGCAAGGTGCTCTCATCCATAAGGATCACTCATAGTGCTCCTAAAATGAGGGTTGTGCATCCCAGACAAGCATCAGCTGGACAGAGCAGAGTGGAGGGATGGGGAGAAGGATCCTCTGAGAGAGGTATTTGCTCCCCAGGTTATGTCCCAACACATTTCGCATCTCATTTGGGGACAAGCTTAGTCTGGCACAACTCTGAAAGGCTGCATCATCTGCATCATGACCCAGGTGGAAAGTGCTGTTTGAATGATAACATGATGCTCCTTTCCCTTCAAATCCTAATGAATACTCAAGAATGATATATGTAAATTTTGCCCTGCTGTATGGATGAGTCCCACTCCTCGTCTCAGGAACATCTCATCCCTGGGGCTCCTGAAAATATATGAGATGGAAAGGAAATGTCATTTCTTCCTGCTCCTGGTAGCAATCATTTAGGGCTTAGAAGTCTTCAGGGATGAATAACCTTATCTTTTGCATGCACATCCTCTAGAGGTGCTGGTTTAAAATCTTGAAGCTCCTTATTTAAATCCAAATGAGCATTGAGCTTTTTGAATTGCTTAGCTGAACTTCAAGTCGATTGTTCACAAAGTCAGTGAGTTTTATGATCTGAGACTGTACTGGGAGATCAAAAATAGAAATGCTCCTGTCTTTCCTGAGAAATGCACCAATGAACACTGGGGCTTTGCGCTGTGTAGTTGCTGGGTGTCAAAGACAGGCAGGATGGAGCTGTGAAGTTTAGACCTGAGCCCTCGGGGATGGAAGATGCTCAGAATTAGCTTTTCTATCACAGGTCACCTTTCTTCTTCACAGTCTCTTGCCCAAATGTTGCTCCCATGCCTTCATTTTTGGAAAGCACAATGTGCTAATGCAGATATTTTCTGTGATTTCCAGCATGGCTGGAACTGAGTGTGATGACTTTGTCACCTCTGATTAGTACAGTGACAGTGTGGCCCATGGCCTTGTCTGTGAGCACATCTACTGTGAGTCCTTGGTCTAAATGACTTAAATCAGACTGCCATTTGCGTACAAGTGAGATCTTGGTCAGCCAAAATACAATTGGCGTGAGCAGAGCCATCCCTAACTTGCTAAGGAAAGGACTGGATTGGACTGTGTTGGTGGATTTCCAGCTCAGGACATCATTCTGAGGACGTGAAGGTCCAGTTTCATTAGTGCTCTTAGTTGGTAGAGAGAGACGGAGTGAGAGAGACTATGGAACCACACCCCACCTTCCCTGAGATGGACCCAACAGGCACAGGACACGTGATACAGAGAATTCCCTGTCCTTTCTCTGCCTGGCTGAACATGGTGACTTAAGGGGTAGTGGGTAATGGCAACAAGGTCGTGCCAGGCACAGCAGGTGAATCTCCTCTGTGACTACCCCACGTTTGCTTGTGCCCTTGCGTGACTGGTATAAGGCTCTTTATGTGGATCCCCACACGTCTAGGTTGGAGGTGTTGTAAAGGTTAAGTCAGCCTGTGCCCTGCTTCAAAACCACTTCCATAAAGAAAAAAAGACAGGTCATTGTCATAGAAAACTCTCTTCTGTGGGGAACGGAAGGTCCAGTACACCAGCCTGATCCACTTCTTAGGGAAGTCTGCTGCCTCCCTGGGATCCAGCTTAAAGATGTGAAGAGGAAGCTTCCTACCCTGGTACGGCCCTTGGATTATTGTCCACTATTGCTTTTTCATGTAGGCAGTAATGAAGTTGCAACAAGAAGTCTAAGGACAATCAAGAGAGACTTCGGGGCCTTGGGACAACTGGTTAAGGGATCAGGAGCACAAGTAGTGTTTTCCTCTATCCTTCCAGTTTAAGGGAATGATGAGGGAAGAAACAGAAAGAGCCAATAGATCAATACCTGTATCCAAGCCTGGTGTCACCAGCAGAATTTTGGGGGTTTTGATCATAATCATGTTTACAGAAACACCAGGCCTGCTGATGACAGTCAGGGTACACCTGTCCCAGAGGAAAAAGGACCTTCGCACTGGAGTTACCAGGGCTCACTGAAGAGCTATAAACTAGATTTGAAGGGGGAGAGGGATAAAACCAAGCTCACTAGAGATAAGCCTGGACACAGCACATGGATGTTTGAGGAACAGTGTGCTAGTGAGGTCCTTCAGTCTGCCGACTTAGTGGAGGTAGGGGATGGAGATCCATGTGGCAGCAATGATGCAAGAGTATTGATGTGTTAGAAACCACATAAGCACCTGAGAATGGTCATGTAGGAATTAGGGCTTATCCCCCAAAAAAGGTGGCAGGATAAATAGCCCAACTGAAATGCACCTACACCAATGCACACAGCACGAACAACATACAGGAGGAGCTGGAAGCCATTGCGCAGTAGAAAAACTGACATAGTTGCCATCAGGGTAACATGGTGGGATGATTTGCACAACTGGAGTGCTGCAATGGGTGGCTATAAACTCTTCAAGAAGGAACAGGCAAGGAAAGAGAGGAGGTGGGATAGCCCTGTATGTTAGGGGGTGTTTTGATTGTCTAGAGCTTAATGATGGTGATGATAGGGTTGAGTTTTTGTGGGTAAGAATCAGGGTGAAGGCCAACAAGGCAGATATCATGCTGGGATTGTGTTATAGACCACCCAGCCATGATGAAGAGGAAGACAAAATTTTGTATAAACAGCTGGGAGAAGTCTCATGATCACTAGCCTTTGTTCTCATGGTGGACTTCAACTTAGCAGATGTCTGCTGGGAATACAATACAGCAGAGAGAAAAACAGTCTCAAAGGTTCCTGGAGTGTGTGGAAGATAACCTCCTGACCCACCTGGTGAGTGAGCCCACTAGGGAAGGCACCTCACTGGGCCTGTGAGAAGGACTTGTGGGTGATGTGATGGTTGAAGGCTGTCTTGATCACAGGGATCATGAAATGGTAGAGTTTTCAATTCTCAGAGAAGTAAGGAGAGGGGGTCAGTAGAGCTGCTACCTTTTACTACTGAGGGGCAGACTTTGGCCTGTTTAGGAGCCTGGTTGACAGAGTCCCTTGGGAAGCAGTCCTGAACGGCAGAGGAGTCCAGGAAGGTGGGGCATTCTTCAAGAAGGAAATCAGGCCATCCCCATGTGCTGAAAGACAAGCCAGAGGGGAAGAAGGCTGCCTGGCTCAACAGAGCTTTAGCTGGAACTTGGGAAAAAAAAGGATTGTTTATGACCTTTGGAAGAAGGGGCAGGCAACTTAGGAGCACTATGAAGATGTCATGAGGTTTTGCTGGGAGAAAATCAGAAGGGCCAAAGCCCAGCTAGAACTTAATCTGGCTACTGCTGTAAAAGACAATAAAAAATGTTTCTATAAATACACAAGCAACAAAAGGAGGACTAAGGAGAATCTCCATGTTTGCTTAATATGGTGGGAACACAGTGACAAAGGATGAGGAAAAGGCTGAGGTACTTAATGCCTTTTTTGCTTCTTTAAGAGTAAGGCCAGTTGTTCTCAGGGTACCCAGCCCCTGAGCTTGAAGACAAGGACAGGGAGCAGAATGAAGCCCCCATAATCCAAGGGGAAATAGTCAGCAACATGCTACCCCACTTAGACACACACAAGTCTATGGGGGTGTATGGGATCCACCCAGGGTACTGAGGGACCTGGCGGAAGTGCTCACTGAGCCATTTTGAATCATACCTCAGCAGTCCTGGCTGACCAGGGAGATCCCAGTTGACTGGAAGTTAGCAAATGTGATGCCCATCTACAAGAAGGGAGGGAAGGTGTATCGGGGGAACTACAGGCCTGTCCTTCTGACCTTGGTGCCAGGAATGTTATGGAGCAGATCATCGTGAGTGTCATCATGTAGCATGTACAGGATAACCAAGCAATCAGGCCCAGTCAGCGTGGGTTTATGAAAGCCAAGTCCAGCCTAACCTGATCTCCTTCTATGATAAGGTGACCTGCTTAGTGGATGAGGGAACAGCTGTGTGTGTTCTATACCTAGACTTTGACAAGGCTGAGGTACTTAATGCCTTTTTTGCTTCTTTAAGAGTAAGGCCAGTTGTTCTCAGGGTACCCAGCCCCTGAGCTTGAAGACAAGGACAGGGAGCAGAATGAAGCCCCCATAATCCAAGGGGAAATAGTCAGCAACATGCTACACCACTTAGACACACACAAGTCTATAGGGGTGTATGGGATCCACCCAGGGTACTGAGGGACCTGGCGGAAGTGCTCACTGAGCCATTTTGAATCATACCTCAGCAGTCCTGGCTGACCAGGGAGATCCCAGTTGACTGGAAGTTAGCAAATGTGATGCCCATCTACAAGAAGGGAGGGAAGGTGTATCGGGGGAACTACAGGCCTGTCCTTCTGACCTTGGTGCCAGGAATGTTATGGAGCAGATCATCGTGAGTGTCATCATGTAGCATGTACAGGATAACCAAGCAATCAGGCCCAGTCAGCGTGGGTTTATGAAAGCCAAGTCCAGCCTAACCTGATCTCCTTCTATGATAAGGTGACCTGCTTAGTGGATGAGGGAACAGCTGTGTGTGTTCTATACCTAGACTTTGACACCATTTCCCACAGCATTCTACTGGAGAAACTGAGTGCTCAGGGCTTGAACACATACATGTATTCTTCGCTGGGTAAAAAAATGGATGGATGGCTGAGCCCAAAGAGTGACGGTGAATGAAGTTAAATCCCTTTGGCAGCTGGTCACAAGTGGTGTTCCCTAGGGCTCTGTGTTGGGGTCAGTTCCATTTAGTATTGTTATCAGTGAGCTGCATGAGGGGATCAAGTGCAGCCTCAGCAAGTTTGCAGATGACACCAAGTTGGGTGAGAGTGTTGATCTGCTTGTGGGTGGACAGGCTGGATCAATGGGCTGTGTCCATGGTAAGAGTTTCAGCAAGGCAAAGTGCCGGGTCCTGCACATGGGTCACAACAACCCCATGCAACACTACAGGCATGAGGAAGAGTGGCTGGAAAGCTGCCCAGTGAAAAAGGACCTGGGGTGCTTATTGACGGGGCTGGACATGAACCAGCTTGTGCCCAGGCAGCCAAGGTGACCAACAGCATCCTGGCCTGTATCATAAATAGCATAGCCGCCAGCAGGGCCAGAGCAGTGGTCATCTCCCTTTATTCAGCACTGGTGCGGCTGCACCTCGAATACTGTGTTCAGTTCTGGGCCTCTCACTACAAGAGAGACACTGAGGTGCTGGAGTGGGTCCAAAGAAGAAGAGTGAAGCTGATGAAAGGTCTAGAGCACAAGTGTTATAAGGAGCAGCTGAGGGAACACTTAGGAACATGGTTTAGTGGTGAACTTGGCAGTGTTTGGTTAACGGCTGGACTTGATGATCTTAAAGGTCTTTTCCAACCTAAATGATTCTATGGTGGGCTTGTGTCCAGCTGCATCACGAAGTCATTGGGAGCCCAGACTTCATCAGCATCTTTGCTAAGGAGTGGTTATAAAAGAGCTGTTTGTTCATAGCAGTAGAGTGTAAAAATGCACTTGTTGAACCTGATGAATTAAGGATAGGCTTAAGGATATGCTCAAGAGCCCACCTCAGTCCACCCCAGGACAGCTGTAGCTTCAGCTTTCATTTTTTCCCATCCCAGCATAGTTTCAGGGAGAATTATAGTCATCATTTTTTAATCACTGTGCCTCAAGCGTGCTTTGTAAGCACAGCTGTCAGCAGCAGAGCAACTGAGCTGTGCCTGGAGCAAGCAAAGCTCAACCTCCACCTCTTTTTTTTTCCAGGATAAACCATTATCAGCAAAGGCTGCAGTCGCTCTACTTCAAGAAGAAGTTTGCAGAGAGAGTTGCAGAAGTGAAACCCAAGGTGGAAGGCAAGTGGCCAGACTTGCTGACAGGCTCTTCCACCAGCACAGGGAACGCTTGTCTCATAGGAAGAGCAACCCTCCGTGCCAGGGCAAGCCTGCTCTGCGTGGAGGTTGCAGTGACACAGGGAAAGGGAGGGAGTTGGTGGTCACTCTTTGGCCATGGGGACACTGAAGGGGTTGCTGCAAGACAAGGGGGCCAGTGTGCTTTTATGGCAGGGAGTAATGTCCCACACTTCTCCTCTTTCAGCCATCCGTGCCGGCTCCAAGGCAGTGCTGCAGAGCAGCAGCCTCCAGCAGCTGCTGGAGGTGGTTCTGGCCTTTGGGAACTACATGAACAAGGGCCAGAGGGGCAACGCCTTCGGGTTCAAAATCTCCAGCCTCAACAAGATTGCGGATACCAAGTCCAGCATTGACAAGTGAGCAGCTCCTGCCCATGTCTTTGGTAGCGTCTGTGAGACCCAGAGATGTTGGGGGGACTGAGGGGCCATCAGCGTTGCCTCTGGGATGTGGGTAGGTGGGACTGTTCCCCTCCCTCCTCCTGCCCGCTCTGGTACATCCAATGATGCAAGTGTCCATTTTTTGAGCAGGACAGATTTGGAGGGAAGACGAGCTGCAGATCAGCATGAGAATTGATGGGGCTTTCCCTCCAGAGCTTTCTAAATGTCAGCCAAGGCTGATGAGTAGGATCATCCTCTACATGTTTTTTTCCCCCTTTGAGAAGCCAAGAGCCATCATACTGTGGCACAGTGGACACAGGAGGGGTACCAGGGGCTCCTCCCCACGGGAATCCCCTCTGCTGCCCCCCTCCAAGCTGCCACAGCCATTGCCTGGTTTGCTCTCTCCTGCTGAGAGCTTCATGCACAGAGCAAGAGGAGCTGCATCAGATCTCAAACCTGCTTGGTGTCATCCATCAGTCTATGGAGGATGGGAGCAGTGATGCTCAGGTCACCTCTCCTGGGTCCCTCCTCTGGAGGGCCCTTGCTTGCAGGTACCATGCTTCTCTGCCCTGTGGTTGTACATAGGACAGACCAATTCCATGTCTTCAGACAGGCAGCAAGCAGTATCCTTGCAGAAACTCCAAAATAGTTCATTAGCAGGGTTGGGATTTATCCAGGATATTTGACTGAGCTCTCAACTCCCCATGGTGCTGCCATGCTGACCTCACCACTCCTCTCTCCTAGGAACATTACTCTTCTGCACTATCTCATCACTATCGTTGAAAAGAAGTATCCCAAAGTTCTGCGCCTGCATGAGGAGCTGCGAGACATCCCACAGGCAGCCAAAGTCAAGTAAGTAGGGATTTAAGTGGTGCTTAGGGAGTGCTGGGAACACCTCTCCCCTCACTTCAGCCTGCCTTTCCATATACCCTCCCTTGCTTGTGCTCCTGGCCAGATTCTGGCCACTGGGCTGGGTCCTGTGCTTGCAGCCATGTTGTCCTGAGAGCAGCCCCAGACACAGAAGTAAACATCACCTGGTGGCTTTATATCTCAGCCCTTGCAGCAAAGGCCTGCAATCCTCTGAGCCTCCGACCACAAGGGAGGAGAGCTGCGTGGAACAGCCGTTTCCTGTTGTTATCTCACCACAGAAGCATTTAATTAATTTCTAATGGTACGTTAAGTAATCCGGGAGGAAGCGGTTGCGGTGTGGCTGCAGATAAAGGGCAGCTGTTTTATCTGCGTGTGGCGGGGAGGCTTTGACAGCAGCGCGGGCAGGACCAGGCAGCGGTGCGAGAGGCTCACCTGCCTCTGGGTCCTGCCTGGCCCTAGTTTCACCACCAACATGGAGCTTCTGGTGTTTGCAGTGAGCTTTTAAACCCTGCCTGCTGCCCGGTGACATCTTTGGAGCAAGTCTCTTTGCCAACAGAGGCCCATGTTCAGCTAAGCCCTTAAACACACACTGAACTTTTAAATGCAGGAGGAATCTGTTGTTGTGCTGCAAAACCCTGAAATACGTGCTGAAGTCCCTCTGAAATCAATGAATGAGGTTCTGTTTTGGTTTTAAAGTTCAGGGGGAGCTTACACGCTTTGCTGCTTCAGGGACCTGAGCAGCAAAGATCACACATTTCTGCAGTCAGCACCTGTTTATGTTAGCTGTGGACATAAAAAGGGCCTCAAAACTGCACCTTTGTAGAGAGGAGACGGCAAATATGCACAGAGTTTATGGCAGCTCAAAGGTCTTTCAAGTTTCAAAGTGCTCTTGTAGCAACAGTGAATTCCCCATGGAAGATGTGTAATGTGCCAAGCAAACATCCTTGCATTTAAAATGTAAAATAATTGTCAGCCATAGGGATTAAATGAAGTGACAGGACAAATCTTGGCGTGCAAGGAGGAGTGTGTTGTGGCTGCACGTGTAGGCACTTGCTGAGAACATGTTTGAGCAGGGCATGCTCCTCTCCGGTGGAGGCTTTGGCTTTCTCATGCTCGTGTATCTGCAGCTGTTGTACAGATACACGTATGGGAAAGAAAATGTCTGCATAGAGGGGGTTTTCCTCCCCCCTAAACTTTATCATTGTGCTCTAAACTGGACACCATATGTAATACTTGGGTTTGGTCCAATCTAGAGCGTAACCAAAAAGTTCCTAAAGCGCTGGAAAACCCTAAATTCCCACCAGCCCTGCAGCTGTGAAGCAAAATTGCCGCCTCTGTCAATCCCACCGCTAGTAATGAACTGCTGGAGCACATGGCTCCCAAAACTGCATTTTCCCAGACTAAACCTGCCAGGAATGCTTGCCCTGTGACCCGACGTCAGCATTTCCAGAGACCCCAGCCCTAGGACAGACAGCCCTGGAAGAACGTCAAGCCTGTGGTCATCGAGTCTTTGTGAGAAAGCTTCTCCTCAGATGCAGTGGTAGAAACCCGTAATCACTTGAACTTGAAGCTCATTAAGGGCTTGAGCTTTGTGTAAACAAAGTCAGTGCCAGATGTGATGATTTATTTTTATTTCTCTATATTTGGGTTGTCTCCCTTTATGCAAAGCTCACTGCTAGGAAGGATGCTTTACATGGTGTTCACCTAACCATGGTACCCTGAAAAACTGTCAGCTGTGTGCTGCGACAACGAGCCTATTTTCTGCTGGCCCTCAAGAGGGGAAGAGGGCAAAGCCCTCTCCTGAGCTGTCCTTTTGTTTGGAGAGGTCTGGAGGCTGCTGAGCTTGCTAAGCCTGCACAGTCCCCTTGATTCAAAATACACAAAAGTGCTTTGCTTTAAAGCAAGCAACTGTAGCCACTTTCAGATAGGCAGCTGTCCTAGCTTAGAGGCTGTCAGCCCGATTTGCTGCTCAGGACACGCTGCTCTGCAAACACAGTGTATGCAGTGCTGGGGTCTTTTCAGTGGAAAGACATGGTTGAGTTGGTTGGACAGCAGTAGAATTTGCTGGGGAAGGCTGAAAATTAACATCCTGCCATTTCCAACAGCATGACCGAGCTGGAGAAAGAAATAAACACTCTGAGGAGTGGCCTGAGAGCAGTGGAGACTGTAAGTATTATTTAAATCAAATATAGTTCAGCCTAGCTCTGAGCACCATGGCATCCCTCCTTATGGAGGCAGGCAGGGGAGCTCCCAGCAAAGCTGCTTTTATCTCACATGCTGGAGATCTGTTTGTCTTTATTCCCTGCCCTGCACGTGTGCCTGTCCTTCTAGGGGTGTTTTGCCACCAAAGTAACAACCGTGTGTGGTTAGGCATTGTGTGTGGTTTATATCTAATATGCCAAGAGAGGCTGAGTAAGTCTAGTGATGATGCCCATGGAGGACCTGTGATATACGGAGGGGTCTCCTTTTGTCTGTGTAACCACAAAGGGCTGGGGCTCAGTCTGGGGAGCACTTCTGCAGCCCAGCTGGAGTGATGTTGAAATGGTGAAGTATAACGAAAGATTCACTGTCTTGCTAAATTATGCTGCTTCTACATCTCTCCTTCAGTATTTGGCCTTAAAAATATACTGCAGGCATGATACTGTAAAATGGGGTGATCTGTAGTCTCACGCATGGCAGGAGGGAGCCACGATGGCGATACAGTACCCATAGCACTGACGCAGGCACACTCAATGGTGCTACCAGAAGCCAGTGGTATTTGTGTCATTCATCACCTAGGGCCTGACCAGATTTACTTTTTATTTCCCCAAAGGAGCTGGACTTCCAGAAGTCTCAGGTTCAGCAAACAGGTGACAAGTTTGTGTCTGTTGTCAGCCAGTTCATCACATTAGCCAGCTTCAGCTTCTCAGATGTTGAAGATCTTCTGATGGAAGCGAAAGAGCTGGTAAGGTCACCAATGTCCTTGAGATCTGGGTAGCATCTGAGCCTTTCCTTCAGCCAACAGGGGAGGGATGGTCCCAGCCTTCCCAGAGCATATGCTGTGTGTTAACATCTCAGATACCTCCCCCACGAGATCATGTGAGTGTCCTGCTGAGACTCTGCCATGAAAACGGTGCTAGCCTGCTATTCATATTTGGTTTGAGTGGGTGGGTGGGTTCGTCCCTGTCTGTCCCCAAGGCCTTTTTCCTGGTACACAACCCAACATGCCAGGGGATTGCAGGTCGGGCCGACAGACTGCTTCTAGGGCACAAGATGTGGTGTAGAAAGCCATGAGATACCTGTCTGTCTTCCGGAAGTGCAAGGCAGGGGCTAGTCATGGTAGAGTTCTGTCCACCAGGGAAGGAGATGGTAGGTCATTTGTGAGGATCTGAATTTTGGTGAAGAACTTTCACTCAAGGGCTTGCTTTCCTTTCCATGTCTTAAAATGGAAGTATACCAGTCCCGTTGGCTTCAGAGTTAGGAGTGTGGCAGCTGGGGCATCTTGGCCAATGAAGGCTGAGGGTGGCAGGAAAGCAGGCTTTTCTGTCTGCTGTTGATGGAAGCTAAAAATGTAACCAGGTCCTCAGGCTGGACATGAGGTCACCCAGAGGTTGATATCAGAGATAACCCAGGCTGCCCAAGTGACCTCACTTCCACAGGACAAAGTAACATCCGATGTGTAACTTAATTCTGAGGCCAGCCCAGCTCTTCTCTCCAGAGAAGAGGGAGAAGAGCTCAGTGACATGAATTGAGGCCAACTGCAGACCTGCTGGGTTAGAGAAGCTACTTAAAAGGTTCACCTTCCCCAGAGTAATGCCTTGGTGAGTGCTTTGCAGCCACGTGCATTGACCTTTTGCCATGTTGCACTTTTCTCCCTACCATGCTGATTTAAATCACAGCAAAGAGGTAGCTGTTGGCTAACATTTGTGAGTTCCAAGCACTTTTGCTTCCCCTTGTTCAGCAAGGGGGCACACAGCTGGTTTGCATTTCCTCCAAGAACAGTCCTCCAGTTTCTCCTCACTGGCCAGGTCTTCATCTTGATTGAAGTGGCAGGGAGATAGTCCAGCACAGAGGTCCCATCCTTGTCCCACTGCATGAGCTACCTCTCCAAAGACAGAAGTTACCAAGTGTCACCACCTCCTTCTCCCTGGTTGTACCAATGTCCACTTGGCACTGTCCTTCAGACTATCTGCCCATGCTTAGGCATTATGATTGACCACTGCCTTCCTGAAGCCATGGCTAACCCTGGCCACCCTTTTAAACTGTTGGCAGTGACCTGGCACATCTTCCCTGCAGTGAGTTAGGACTGTGGAGGTGGTGACAAATGCTCTTAAAACTGTATTGCCTTCTGCTGATTTGGCTGGATCTGGAGAAGGTCTGGTAGTGGTCCCCAGTGCCCATTGAAATCCACTGTGAAGTAATGTACAGCTGTTCCCATGATTATTGGATAGGATGGACTGTGCAAAGCATACCAGCTCTTCACCTTTTAAACACATACCCAGATTCAAACTGAGTTACTGCTTTCTCTTAGGAAAAAAGAAATATCATTGTTTTATAAACTTTATATCCTGTGAGGGTAACATTTTCAGCCTTTCCCCCCTCCCCCGAATCTCCTGTAACATCACAGAGAATTTAATATCTTGATGAAAATCAACAAGAATAACCTCAATTATTTTGACTTATATGGTGGTACCTCTCGGATTCCTCCCTGCATCTTGAAGTGCTAAGTCTCTTAAGTAAACAAAGAAATAAAGATGTCGTAAATGTCTTTTGAAGAGCCTGAGGCACCCCTGCAAATAAAACTAAATCATACAGGCAAGCTTTAAAAATGTTCTTCTCGGTCTACCCAGCAAAATCAAAGCAACTAATAAATCTGTTTGTCCTTTGATTTTGTTTTTCTTTTCTTTTAAGCATGCTTATCATCAGAACTTGCCATCACAATTTTAACAAACTTTCTGTGCACAAAGAGTCTCCTTCAAATTGGAAGTGAGAACAAAGGATATAAGTCCCAAGGACAACTCATGGGCTCCTTGGGGACTGGGACACATTGGCAGATTGTGGATGTCCTGTCCTGACCTTTGCTACGGCCTCATTCGACTGCCTTACATTTATGGTGTGCAAACAGCACAAAAGGCCGGAAAACTCCGTATCTCCCTACCCAGGGTTGTGCCTGAGCCCAGGCAGAAATGTCTTTTAGAAAGTTTCACCAACACATTTGGTTTCAATAGCAGAGCATGTGGCAATGATAAATAATACCCCAAAAATACTTCAAAGAAAAACTTAAAAGTGCGAGTTTCCCTTCCCCTGCCGTGTTTACTATTAGTTTTATGTCTTTGGTCCCACAATATTTTGCTTCCTTGTTTTTACTGCTGCTTAGTTAATAAAGTCGAGCTGGGGCGGAGGGAGGCTCAGCAATGCCAGAGGCAAGAAGGGGAGAGGGGACTCGGGAACGATCCAGGTCGCTCTTACAGGGCAGCAGGTAAAACATCAGATGATTTATTTCATGTTTAAGTCAAGGTTTGATGCAGCAAAGCCCTGCTCTCTGCCATGGCTGCTGGAAGTGTTTCTTTATGGTCCATCAGGTTGAAGGCTTCTCATGGGAGGTTTTGCCAGTGTAGTGGGTATCTCCAAGGCTGATGGACCCCTGTCTTCTCTCTCCCAGTTTTCCAAGGCTGTGAAGCACTTTGGAGAAGACACGGACAAAATGCAGCCTGACGAGTTCTTTGGCATCTTTGACCAGTTCCTTCAAGCTGTGACTGAGGCCAAGCAAGAGAATGAAAACATGAGGAGGAGGAAGGAGGAGGAGGAGCGCCGGGCACGCATGGAGGCGCAGGTGAGCAGACAGCATTGAGTTCAGCAGCACCCCTGGGGCACCTGGAGATGGCAACCGTACTGTACTGTACCCACTGTGGGGCCATTGTGGCATGGGGAGCACTGAAGGCTGGGCAAGGAGCTTTTGTGCTTTCAGACCCTCTGGCTTTTCACTCTTGATTGCTTAATTAACTAATGACCTTGGGTTTGTGAGATGTTGGAGCTAAAACATGCAGCAGAGCTGGTGCTGCCTGTAGGCTGCTGTGACCCAGCAGCAGCAGGCCTGGCACTGTGGACCTCAGCCCATGGGTTGTATCAATAACCCTGACCAGCTCTTGCATGCTAAGCACTGGGGTGGGATACCCTCTTGTTTCATGAGTTTGGAGGTCATTGTGCCTGTGTTGGGCACTCCCACAACCACATGCATGAGAGTGAGATGTTTCCTTTCCCTCCCCATCATGGCACATAGCTGAAGGAGCAGCGGGAGCGGGAGCGCAAGGCGAGGAAGGCGAAGGAGAGTGGGGAGGAAGGTGGTGAGTTTGACGACCTCGTCTCGGCCCTGCGCTCAGGTGAAGTCTTTGACAAGGACCTGTCCAAACTGAAGCGCAACCGCAAGCGCATCGCCAACCAGCTGGCCGACAGTGGCCGCGAGAGGCCCGTCACCAAGCTCAACTTCTGAACAACAAACTGCAACATCAAAACCCAACAGAAAAATGCGGGTTAGTCTTTTTGAAGTGGTGGTGGGGGGTTTCTTCCCATTATACTGCCTTGCAATTGAAAGCGAAACAGTGGCACGCTCTTTCTCCCCACGGGCGAGTGTGTGTGCGTGTATATACTGTGTATATAGTCGGATTGGGAGCATGGATGGAGGTGTGTCAGCAGCCCACCTTGATGAGTGTCAGTGCTGCCTCATCCCCTCCTACCCGCTCTGTAAAGTAGTTCTCCCCATGCACAAGCACAATGCCGCATCTGCGGAGCAAGAGAGGACCCAACCCAGAGACACCGGCGGTCCCCATGGGCCCCAAAGGCAATGGGAAGCTGCTCTCCTGCCCAGAATGCTCCAGGCCGTTTGCAGGGGACGCCTTGCACACAAGCCAAGTGGTTTAAAGAAGAAAAGAAAAAAAATACAGAGTTGACTGAACTTTAATCCATTGGTTGTTTTTAATTTTCTCATTGTTGTGATTATTCCAAAAAACTTGCAGATCCGTGCTTTCGCGCTGGTTCCTGAGCTCGGCGCCGCGGGTGTTCCCAGCGATGCTCTTCCCATCATCCTTGGGAAATGCTCCTTTTCCTCTTACCACCACCTTGCTAAAGGAAAAAGTTTACCCCAAAGTGCTTATTGCTCTAATGCCGCACAGATGTATTTATACTTTTACCATGTTTTCTGGCCCAGGACAGTGGGAAAGGTCAGTTCTCAGAGGAGACGAAGAGCATTAACTTTTGTGTTGTAATTTTTGTTCTTGCTTTCTGTTCAATGGGACAAACTGTATCCTCTGTAACGGTGGGTCAGGACCGAAGGTCTCTGATACACAAAGGGGCTGGTGCAAAACCCATCAGCTTTCACCCATTTCTTTTCTCTTTTCTTTATTGGACACACAGAAGCAGTGATGCCAAGAAACGCTCATCTCTTAGCCAGGTCCTATTTTTGGCTGGTTTGCTGTTCATTGTCATTGCAAATTTGTAAGCAGAACTACCTGTCAAATGTCAGTCCAAAAAAATGATAAAAAACATAATAAAAATAATTCAAAGCTCTCAGGGAGTAATAATTTAAAGGTTTAGAAAATTAAGAATTGGAGAATAAAAAGTAACCACCATTAACATATTAACATTTCTATTCTTAAATTATGCTGAGTATATAGAGGACTGTTACTTTTTACTTTTATTTATTTGTGGTGTGTTTTTTAAGAAAACAAAACCTTTTTATACCACCAACACTTTTGTGATCCTTTTTTTTTGTTTGTTTGTTCTTTTTCCTGTGGAGAGATGAGTTTGTCCCTGTTGCACTAGATATTAACACTATTTGAAATAAGGTTGGGTTGGTTGTTTTTTTTTGTCAGATAATCGGTATTACTGGTGGGGTATGGGGTGTCAGTTAACTATATGTACTGTATAGCAAAAGTGCTGTTTAAACTAATTTGTATAAAAAAAATATGGTTCTAAGCACCTGAAGGCCATGGGGTCTGCGTGCTGAGTGAAAGCTGTGAAATCTCTCTTTAACCAGAGTTGTCAAGAGCTGTGGTTTTACCATTTTGTTCTTTTCTCCATTGCAACTTTCGACACACTGTAGATTTAAAAAAAAAAAAAAAGACAAAAAAAAAAGACAAAGTTCTTTCTGAGTAGCATTTAAAGCAGTAATAAATATAATAAATAAAGCAGGTAAGCGCAAAAGCAACGTCCAGCACCTCGTATCCAAGCAGCTGCAAAACCTGCAGATTATGTTCAAAGGTGGAGTTAAGCACTTTGCTTTAAGAAGGAGGGGGAAATAAAGACAAAAGGTAATGATAATACTATTCCTTAACTAAAGTGCCTCTATTTATATTTTTTATTTATGGCTGAAAAAAAAACGGGGCTGATACAATTGAGGGAATGGACTTGGGGGGGAATTTAAAATATATAAAAAAAAAAGAAGAAAAAAAGAAGTTAAAGAACAGCAGTCTGGCCTCTGATGGTTTAAGGAATGGTTGGTCACACATGTTGTAGTTGAAAAGGCTGTGGGAGTTGCAAAGGGCGATCTCCTCTTGGGGCCTTGGGTGCGGGGCTCGGCCACCAGCACTCAACCCCAGCTCCTGCCTCCGCAACCCCAGTGCCACATCAGGACCTTTCCTGACAGATTTCCTCTTGCCCTTCCAAACCTGTTTGTTGTTTTGGGGTTTTTTTAATATTGTTTTACAACAGCCTCATTACCAGGCTGAGTTTGCCATTTCTTTGTTTTCTTTCAAAAAAAAAAAAAAAAAGAAGAAAAAAATATTATATCTCTATAAATAAATACGAAGGCTGTGTGCAGGTAATTCCATGTGCCATTGTCGAAAACTACTTTTAGATTGGTGCTGGTGTAAGTAGCCATTCTTTTCTCTTGAGTGTGTATTTTAAAGATGATTTTTTTTTTAATAATGCCAAAAAGAAAAAAAAATAATTCCATAATAATTTGTTAACTGAAGTATATGTCTTGGACCTTATTAGCTTTGTAGTGACCAAGGTAGTCTGTTAGGTGCAAGGATGTTAGTAGTCTTAGCTAGTGGGAAATGCTGTGTAATGTTATGAGACTGTACATTTTCTAAGATGGCAATATGCAATAAAGAAAAACAATTTTGGTGAGTGTACGTGACAGAGCTGCGAGTTAATTTTTAGGAGGGAAATAATAGGATATTTGGGGATTGAGACAGTTGTTGAAGAAAAAGCTGTCTGCGGGTTGCTCTCTTTGGGGGGTATTTGCAGTCATTGCTGGGGTTGGCTGATAATCCTGCTTTATCACTTTCCTGTGTGCTGGGTTTCAGGTGGTCGGGGGGGTTTCCGCTCTCCTGGCTTGCAGCATCCTCATGGTCCCCCACTTGTGGGCTCTGAAACACCTCCCAGATAGCGACCCCATTCAGTTCTCCCACTGCTTTGTTGCTGATGCCTGTTCCAGCCTTGGTGATTGGCTTTTCTTGAAGCCTGTGACTTAAGCAGCCACCTGGTTTGAATCGTGGGATCAGGTCATGTCCCTTTCTTCAGCTGACGGAGCTGGGATGATGCTGCCTGGGCTGGCCAGCGTGTCCCTAGCAAGCTAGAGATGTTTTCTTGGCAGTAGCCCAAACCCTTCTTGGCCTATTCACACTCACCATTCCCACACACCTTCCCATCTGGGCTCTGTGTGATTTTCTTCTTTTTCCAATGCTCTTTACATGAGTGATCTTTGCAGCACCCAATGCCCCAGACCTCACTGTCTGTAGCAATGGGAGCATTGCACTCAGACCCATATGCTTTCCCATTTGCTCAGGGCTTTCCCCAGTATAACCAGTAAGCTGGCACTTAGCCAGCACAGATGGAACATCTAACACATCCCTGGGCTTGGGGCTTCCTTTGGTGTGATCCTACCCAGTGTCGGGGACCGCCAGACACAGCAGCACTCTCCTATTTCTATCCCATGGCCTGTGTTGCCAGACACAGAGCATATTTATGACCTGTGTTGCTCAGATTTGGGCTGGCAGGGAGCACAGGGCAGTGGTGAAGAGCACAGCTACCACCACAGTGCCCAGCAGTTGGGTGGGCTGGTGATGCCCTTCGAAAGCAGCCTCAGGCTGTGTAGTGGCAGGATCCAAGCAAACAGGGAATGGTTTCAGCTACTCTTCCCTTCATAAATCCCCATGTCCCCGGCACAGGGACGGTCTGGGGTGCATCCATATAAGCAATAATGAATGCCCAAGCCCTACAACCCCATGAGGACCTGAAATTCTGGTTAATGGCATATTGCGGGTATCCTGGGCCGCACCAGTGTGTGACACAGGATGGGCCCCAGGACACGGACAAAGTGGAAGTGGGAGATGTGAGCAAGGACAGGGCGCAGCTTTTTGTTCAACCAAGATAATTGAGGGGGAAAAAAGCCTAGCAATATGCAAGCTTCCTAGCCTGCAAACCCTTCCTCAAGGCTGAAATAGCAGTACCTATGGCTTCAGAACATAAATTGGAGAGACAAAGTTGGTCATCCCAGAGGTAAGAGGACTGGGGCAGCACATGCTGGACTGGTGCTGAGTGAACCCATGTTGCCAGGAGCTCATGTCTAACGATGGCTTGGCTATCTGGGATTACATCTGTAATCCCAGGGTTTCTGTGCCCCAAATCCTGGCTGCTCCCTCCAATTAAAGCTGTGAGGAGGGTGTGCTGGATGGGCCAAACCTGCCCAGACCCGACAGTGCCAGGGTTGCTGCTGGGCATGGCGCTCCCGGAGGAGTTGTCCCATGGGGCCACCTGGATTGGTGGCACGAAACCTGCTGAGCCAGCTTTGTCTGTGCTCTGCTCCAGCCCCGCAGCTTTCTGCGAGGCAAAGGCTGGGTGGCTGGGAGTCCTGCCAGAGCCAGTGTCAGGTGTCACCTCCCGCACCCAACCTGTTATCCTTGGCATCACGCTCCAGCTTGGAAAAGATGAGTCAAGAGGCTGGGGCAATGACCTGATGCAGGCACAGCATTGCATGCAAAACTCAGCTCAGCAAGGAGGGCAGACATGGCTCGATGGGAAGACTCCAGGCTCCCAGCCCTGATGGCATCATTGCCTCTTTGGTGCCAGTGGCAAGGGGTCGCTGAGTGCCAGATTGGCAGGTGCTGGCTGGACTTCATGTCCAAAAATATCTATTTATTCCCAAGGGAGGGTACAGTGGGACCAATGGGTCTGTCAGGCTTTGATGTGCCTCCTGGAGACCCTCCAGAAAGGGTAAGCAAAGTGGAGATGTTGCCAGTCCTGCATTGCAGCTGGACCTGGCTCTGTCCCCAGTGCCTATGTTGCAGCTCAAGCAGCTGCTCTGGGGTAAAGCTGCACTTTGCCAACCAACATCATGATCTTGCACAGCCTGGTCACCAGATGTGTGGCTCTTGTGCAGGGCTGGCACTGCTGAGGCACTCCAAGGAACAGGCTCATCCCTCAATGCAGAGACCAGCGTAGCAATAAAACCCTGTAAAGACACCTGGGTAATTCTGTACCAGCCTGTGCTATGGGGTGAACATGCCCTTCGATCTGTGCTTCTGGGAGACTGGGGGGCAGAGGAGGTGGGAGAGGCCAAGCTGACACAAAGGCTGTTGCGTGCAGGAGGGGGGCTATGAGCCATCACCATCCCCTCTCCTGCAGCCAATCCTGCGGATACTTCTCCTGTGGGATCTCTTCCTGGCATTGCTCAGGCTCCTGCAGTCTACACATGTGAAACGGAGGGTTCTCAATTTTAATCAGATGTGCTCTGACCTGAAACCTCTGAGCATTTTATATTATTTTTAGCCTTAAACCAGGCTTGGTGAGTGTGTGCAGGTGAGCCACGGAGAGAGCTGGGATCCTGTGCTGCAGGCCCCAGCAGAGCCTCGGGAAAGGCTGCACCACCATCTGCTGGCACTTTCCAGACTTTAGAGCTGTCTTGGGTGCTTAGGGGTAGCAGGAGCTTTTCCATCTGCTTGAATTCGAGCTTGTGTACATTCATACAGCTTTTTTACTTTCCCAAGCTCTGCGCAAAGCGTTCCCTGGCCTCAAGAAAAGGTGAGGAAGCCCCAGCCTTGTGCTTTGCTTAGCTCTCGACCTCTGCCTGAAACCCTTTTCGCTGTGAAATCAGAGCATGAAGCACTCAGGCAAGACCTAATTTCTATAGCAAAGCTTTCCAACTTAATAGCAGGGGAGATCACCATTCGAGTTAGTCACATTTTCTGGAAAAAAATCCACAATTCAGATGCTGTATTAAAAACCTGACATGACCTCAGGGACTGGATATTACCAAATGTTCTGTAAAATGCACCAGACTGAGCACAGAAGCCACAGGCACAGGTCAGGAAGGAGCACAAGTGCCATGGCACATTAGATTTCACTGAAGAAATAACTGACCTGGTTATTCTTTTTCCCTGATGCTGAGATTAGTTCAGAGTATGTTGCTAGGTCAGGTGAGCAAATTACATTTATGTGGTTGTGAGGGAATTGCTGGGTGAGTGGTTTAGGAGAAATTTATCTTACTGCTTTTGTCCACATCTGTGACCCTGAGGGGTTTTGATTTGTAGGACCCATTCAGAGGGTTTCATTCCTCACCAGCTGCAGCACCAGCATCTCCCCAGTTGCCCATCACTGTGGTGGGGTGGGCTAGCCCGGTGCTAGCTGTCAGCCTCACCAAGGAGCCAGCACAGCAACCATGAGCAGCCCCAACCTGGGGACAATTTCCACACTTCAGTGAAGCCCTCTGGCCAAGGCACCAAGCATAAACCCAAGTGTTTAAGCCTGCATCAGTACTGCTGGCAGAAGCAGGTGGAGAGAAGCCAGACTTGCCCTGGGAGAAACAGGGGTGTTCCTGCAGATGTGGTAGAGCAGGCAGCCCTTCTCCGCCCCTGGAGGAGTGTCATTTTCCTAAGTGACTTCCCCAAAGTCACCTCTGCTGCAACTTTCTTCTTATGGTGGCAAAGAGGAGAGGGTGCCCCCACGACTGAAGGGAAAGCAGACAAGCTGTGAAGCACTGAGGTTTGCAAATGCCTTTAACTCTTCAGTGCACACAACAATGAAAACCCCTCCGAGAAAAGGTGGAATCCTCTCTTCACAGCACAGCTTTAAAAAAACCCTTTTTTTTCAGTTTATGAATCCCTTTAGATGCTCCCTAGTTTCTGAGCTGACTATGGAAGATAAAAGGGTGAAAATAGTTTATAAAAGCAAGAATAATGAATACATATAATTAAGGATCCCAAATATTCAGAAATTGCTCCCCAGTCAGTTTTGTGAGCTCCTGGCAGTGCTTGTCTTTTTGAAACCAGCTGAATCTGGAGGACCAAAGTGCCAGCAAGCCAAGAAACAGCACAAATAACAAACTGCCCCTTTTGGAGTGAGTTACTTCCTCTGCTGCACCACAGCTATGATCACCCCAGAAGCCTGTGGACACATTGATGTGCTGTTTCACCTAATATAAACAGCCCAAGCAAGGCTCCAGGGCTTGACTGCTGTATGAGCAGCAAGCACCAGCAAGGCCCCTCCAGTTGGGGTGGCAAGATGAGCACAGTGATTCCTGCAGAAAATGCATGGATTGTTATTGGGTTGTGGCTACCCCAGATTGAGCGAGAAGAGCCTGGGCTCAAAGCTCAGCTGAAAACCCACTCCTGAGATGTGTGGAGCTGGGCACAGTGATGGAGACAAGAGCAGGGCAGGGCTGTGCAGACACACCAGGAGCTGCTTAGCACAGTGCTGCCAGCTCCAGACCCCTGGGACAGAAATGCTGGAGGATGTCACCACCTGCCTTCCTTCTGGCACAGCTGCCTCATGAGGAGGGATACTTTGCAAGTGAATCCTGTGCAGGATCTGACCCTCAGCACACATCAAGCTGTGCTGGCATTCCCTTTGCCTTTGAGCCCTGCTTGCCAAATCTCCTCTGGCTTCAGTCACAGCCTCCTGGGGTTGTCTTGGCTGAGCAGATCATCCATCACTCCCCAGCTAGACTGATGCAGGTCCTGGTGTTGCACCCTGGGGTTCCTGCTACTTTCACTTTGATTTCCACAGTGACTCATCCATTTTGTGCCACCGAGAGGGATTTACAGTCTGTATCTCCATGTTGCTTTTCCTCCTGCTTCTCATAGTGGTGATTTCCTAGGAAAAGAAAAAACGTATCTAGAAACACAGGCTGTTCCCCAAGCTCTTCACCTGGTGTGACCGTAGATGCTTCAAGACTCAAGCAGTGTTCTGCCAGCAGCATGGGATTAAACACTCATTGCTCTTTTGCAAACCGGGACCAGTAAGAGGGCTGGCCACGGCATGGATAGTGTCTTTGC
>NW_009937721.1:33600-39315 GCF_000696875.1 Nestor notabilis
TGAACCCAATGGGGCTCACCCCACTGGTCCTGGCTAGCTCAGGGCTTGCAGCAGGAAAGCAGCGCAGTGTAGCTGGGCATGAGGACACTCAAGCCTGGATCCCATTGCAGGTTACTCCTCCTGCAGGATTTGGGGCCATTTTATTCTTCTGGCAAGTAGTTACTACCTTGTGGCTGTGTAATCCTTTGCAAGCAGCTGTCCAGGTGCACCCACTTATTATTAATAATGAGAGTCACCATACAAAAATACAAATGCAGCTACAGTGAGGACACAGCTCTGCTGCTGAATTAAGTGCCCTGCCAGCATCAGGACTGATCTCACCAGGCATCTGGGCTGGAGCTTTTGCAGCTCTGGAGACCATGCAGTGCAGACGTTAGCCAGCTAGCAAGTACAAAGTGCCACTTTCCTGATGTGCTTTCCAAATTATTCATTTCAGTCTCAACAGAAGACCTTCCAAAAAGCAGCATGTGTAGAGTTTAATAATTGCCACTGAACCCATCTTTGAAACTAGGTTTCAAAGAAATATGCACTGCATTGGTTGCAACTTGGGATGCAGCAGTCCTGAGCTGACTGGTTGGTCTCATTACAGAAGGAGGCCTTTCTTAGGATCATTAGTGGAAAAGCTGTGCTGGCTGCTTAGAGTTCTGCTGGCATCTACTGGATATACAAACCAACACCAGGGCTGAAAGACAAGCAGGAAAGGGGGATCTCATTCACATGAGCTATTCTGGTCCTGGTGATTACTGTCAGCTATTACAGCCTGTCACACTGTCACTTATAAATTGCCAATTGTTTGCAGTTTTTAAGTTATGCACAAAGCATTTGCTTTGAACCAAGACTTCATCCAGAGACTAGGTAGGGAGTGGAAAATAATTACTTGAATTAATCTGATGATTAAATCAACAGGAAAACTACCACTGACTCCAGCTGGAACAGTACCTTCTGAAATGCTTATCATTCATCAAGACTTAATGTTTCCATTCTAAGATATAATGCATTAGTTGTATCACTGCCAGACAGTATGGCACTCCTAGACTGAGGGTAAGTATGCCAGGAAGTCAACGAGGAACTAAAGAGCCCAAGGACTAATTTTTAATTTGGCTTTGACTAAGGTCACTGCTATCCAGGGCTGAACTGGTCTTCAGATCATGTGAACTGCTCTCTCATGCCAAATATCCTGCACTGAATAAATGACATGATTTTTGAATCGGGGTGCTAACAAATGTCCCAGAGCTCTTTGCAAATGAGACTGTGGTTTGCCTTGTATCCAGGCTCATGTCAATGGAGGAAGAAGGAAAGAAATATTGCAGAGCTATAGCTGGAGGGTTGTAGCCTTAGAGCTAGTTTTGCAGTGTGTAAAACCTTGGTGTCTTGCTGCTTTCTGAGTTCTCCTTCAGCCTAAAGAAAGGGGATCTCTAAGTGAGGTCACACCAGCACGAGCATTTAAGAGATGTGGAGCTGATGTCCTCATAGTGTCTTGGCCAGGAGCCACCTCCTGTGATATTTTCTTACCTGGGAACAAGCATCTGCGACCATAGGCAGAGTTTTCAGAGCTACAATAAAACAGTCGGGTAAACCTCAGGTCTCCTTCTGGAAGAACACATGGACACTTCTACCTGTATTGTCAGGTACAAGACCAGACACACACTGGCTTGTGTGCTAGTACGGCCAAGACCTTTTCGCCTGCTCTGCACTGTTGGTAGAGGCAGCAACCTTCAGCACAGCTGGGACATAGCAGCATTCCAAGCATCGTTTCAGCAGGCAGCCTGCAGCCTTTGGCGTGGTTTGTGTGTGTTTCTCTCTCTGCTGTTTGTGGTTTAAGACACTTCACTGTTTGGTTGCGTTTTTTAAAACATAGTTTTTAAAATGTGGGCATAGACACCTGTGTAGTCTGTAGACCTGCAGTGTTACCTGACTTGCTCAACAGTGCTGTGATATGAGGAGTGGCTGAGGGATCTGGGTTTGTTTAGCCTGGAGAAAAGGAGGCTGAGGGGAGATTGCATCACTCTCTACAACTACCTGAAAGGAGATTTTAGCAAGGTGGGGATCAATCCCTTCTCCTAAGTAACAGGTGACAGGAGAAGCGGAAATGGCCTCAAGTTGCACCAGGGGAGGTTTAGATTGGATATTAGGAAAAATGTCTTCACCAAAAGGGTTGTCAGGCATTGGAACAGTCTCCCCAAGGAAGTGGTTGAAACAACATCTCTGGAGGTATTAAAAACATGTGCAGGTGTAGCACTTACTTAGCGACATGGTTTAGTGGTGGCATTGGCAATGCTAGGTTGACAGCTGGACTTCATGATCTTAAGGGTCTTTTCCAACCAAAACGATTCTATGGAATTTTATCATCTATAATCATAGAATCACAGAATGATTCTATGATTATGAGGAGTACAGAACAGGCACAGCTTTAATACACAGGCTGGCTGTCTATTGAAACTGCAGCAGGTCCATGTCAAAAAGAATCTGGTCAAGAATTTCCCTTTGCTACAGCCCAAGTTAGTGCTTAGCAGAAATGTGCTGACTTGTGATGGCTCAAAGACTGCAGCCAGCTGCCCTCATTCAGCTCTTCACATACAAGATTAATTATGAGCACCAGGCAGAACTTGTTAAAAATATATTGAAATGTGTGTTGTTCCAGCTTCACTGCCACCTTCCTAGAAAGCTGTGTTAGTTCACTCCTGGTGCAGCTCCCGTGATGCTTCGTGGTCGACCTCAGCCCTGGCATCCCCAGTCCTGCCTCTGCCAGAAGCAACTGCCAGAAAAACTAAACCAGCATGCAAAAGAGGGAATGAATGGTTTTCTGTTGTTTAGTGCCTGAGCTGGTTAGTGAGAGTCAGCTGTGGTGGTATGTACAGAAGGGACTGGGAAGCTGGCCAGAGCCAAGCACTGAGGGGAGCAGGACCACCTTTTGCATGCGCTTTTAGCTATTCGATCAATGCAGCCATAGCACTCAATGGCATGCCACGACTCAGGCACAGCAGTGCTGGACCTTCATCTTCCGCATTTCCTTAACCCACTAACTATACCTTAGTTCATGTACTCTGACCAAGTTTGTTCCAGTTGGCATATAAAGCTCTTCTTGCATGCAAAAAGTGCAAAAGAACCCTGTAAGTCTGTGTGGTGCTAAAGACAGGAAGGCTCTAAATTTGACTTCTGGTCAAAGTACAGGCTCTGCTTCAGAGCTGCAGAGGGGCCAGGCTAATAACAGCAACATCCTTTCCTCTACAACACAGACTTCACACTGCAATACACACCAACATGCTAGGTCTACCATGGCCAGAGGATCACTTAGGGTGCAGCTGCTCTGCAGACGATACATGAACTACAAGTGGTCTCCCTTTGCCCTGCTGTCTGTACTACACAAGGCTGATGAGTATTGAGTTAGACACTTTTCCTTGGTTCTGTCCTCCCTGCATTACAGAGTGCTGGAACTAAGAAGTTAGAATACTAAGGACTGTTGCTACAACTCATGGAGCAGCAACCCTTCTGGGAAGGCAGAACCCTGTGGGTTTTCTTTGCTACCTCCTGGATCACAGTTAAAGTTTTCTCTTGGTAAGAGTCAATGACTTGTGGAACTCGGGCAAACGCTCTTGATGCTGTCCAAATACCAGAGTGCTCTGTCTGGCAAATTAGCCTGCACCAATCTCCTTGTTACCACCTGCCAGCTACCTAGGTAAGAGTTAAATCTAATCTCATAATTCACAACTGCCTCTTTCACTCTACACTGGCCATACTTTGCTGTGGAAGGGCAGGTACGCAAGAAAATTCCTGTCCTACCTTTCTAACAAGTCACTAGTGTTCACTTGTTGGCAAACAGCTGCTGTGAAAAGCTGTGGTTTTCTGTACAGCTTCTCTCTTAAACAGTATAAATATACTGCCCAACTTGCAAAATTCAGGACCTGCAGGGAAAAAGTTTCAGTGCTGAGCAGTTGTCAAGGGTCAAATCTTTTCCTCCTGGACTTCAGGAGCTTCCCAGGAGAAAATTACAGTAATGCTCACAGCATGAAAAACAGCTGCGTTAAAATGTCACAAATGATTAGGTCTCTCTACTATCACTCATCTGACGATTTTTTACATAAGTTTCTTTCTCAAGGCTGGGCCGAGAATGATGCTAGGCTGAGACACTTCCATTGCCTGCATAAAAGACCGTTTATTTCTTGTCTCACAAAATAATGATAATATGTTCACTTGGGTCACAAACAGTTGCAAAATCCACTAAAACAGTAACAGTGTATTTTTAAAGCCCGTACAAGGAAAACCACTGCCTGCCTCACATTAAACTGGCAAAAATAAAGGAAAGCCCAATCTTAGCTTCTGATTTGAAATACTAATTTTAGGCTTTAGGCCTTTAGACAAAAATAATATACTGATAAATTCAAATTAATTTATGCCACACAACTGCACTTCCATTGTATTATTTTCCTTATTTATAAAGGCAGACAAAGCTGGATTTTAAACATTATACTTCAGATGGATTGCTGCCATCAATACAATATCTGTTCTCTGCATATACACATTTTCACATGCTTAAGAGCACACAAAGACCACATGATACTGCTTTACCTTTCCTTTCAGATACTCACCTCTCTCACATCACTCTTAGAGATGTGAGACACTTCCCACAGATGAGATGAGCTCAAAAAGAAAACGCACACCTTGGCACAAACTCAGTGATACCATAGTCTACACCCACACCCTTTTCCCCAGTGTCTGAAGAACTCTCATTTCTCATTTCATAGTATTTTAAGCTGACTACCTGCAAAAAACTAAAAAAAAAAAAAAAAAAGACTGCTGAAATTTTGACAACTAAGGTTTCATCTTCTTCTCCTTCTCTCCCAGTATCATACATCTTCCCTTTCACAGCAATTACTGTTGTTATGCTTGGGAGTTTTAAAACAAACAAACAAACAAAACCAAACCAATATCAGATCTCTTTTTTAGCCTGAACCCCAGTCTATGACTTTCTGACTATCAGCACTTGCACATATAATGGGTTAAAGCAACATTTTCCTGCCGTGATGCAGTTTTCACAGTGTGGTGTTTTCAGAGTGTTTTCCAGCTGCCAGTGCTCAGCTTTCAATGGCTTTTTGGCACTTAAAACAGCTCACACAGTCAGTCAGCTTGGGCTGTGTTTGTGTGCCCGTCTGTCAGCTTCACTGTGGCACTTTCTGCAGGACTGGAGCAAACACTGTTTTGTTCTTGCAGTCAAGCTCTTGTGCTGGCTCAGCTTGGCAGCTATCACTAGTGCATCAGACCTGCTGAAGGGAAGGAGGACTTTTTTCAGTGTGGAGTTCTCGCTGCTTGCAGACTGAGTTGCCAAACCAGAGCTCACACAATGGAGAAGAAACCACACCGTGTCTCACACAGTCCCATCGCACCAATTTCCAATTTCTTGGTAGTCTGCCAGCAAAGGACTCCAAGCACTGGGGCTCCCCGTACTTCCTCAGAGAGATGGCACTGAGGCCAAATACCTCCATCCTGGTCCCTCATCACTTCAGAAGCTGGTGTCAACAGTGTCCGCTTTGGCCTGCAAGGTGGCCTCAGAGATGGTGTCTGGCTGCCCATCCCGGCAGAAGAGTACAGCAGGGTTCTTGCAGGCCCACATGGCCACCTCTCCCCCGCTCGCTGGGCTGGAGGAGGATGGGGCACTGCCCGGGGGGCCACTGTGTCGATTGACGTAGCGCTCCCGGACACGGTCAGCCCGGCTCCGGG
>NW_009937722.1:0-13218 GCF_000696875.1 Nestor notabilis
CAGACCAAATGTCCCCCCCTCTGCCAGACCAAATGTCCAACTTCACCCGCGGGAGAGAAATAGGGGCAGGGAGAGCCTGCCGGGCGCCTCGGCGCTGCCCCCGGAGTGGGACAGGGCACAGCTTAAGGGCAGACACAGGGCTTCAGCGTGGGATCACGGGTCCCGGTAAAGCCCAGTTTGTGGAGACTGGATGAACCCAAGTCCGGTGCAACATGTGCTGTGGCAACACTGCGTTTAGTTGACGTGATGGTAGCTCAGCAAACCCCAACTCTTTCTGAAGCTCCTCAATCGCTGTACTGGTTAGCAAGACCTTGCTTTCAAGGAACTGTTTTCCTCACTGTCACCTTTTAAGACAAGCCAAAGAAACTGGTTCCCTCATTTGCTGTGGAAAGGATGACAGCTTTATGTTGTCTGTTGTGTTGCTTTATTACTGGGAAGCAAAACCACTCATTGTGAAGTACTAATGGAATAACAGAGCAGCAGTAAAAAGTGTCATTGCATCCTTGTGCAGGTGGAAAAGTCCAGCTATGTGCATTCATCCTTGGAGAAACAGAAAAGCTAAACGCAGGCGTGCTCTGAGCTGGGTTGACCTGCGGGAACCTCTAGTTGGACTTGTGCTTACAATCTGATCTTTTGGCACGGTGAAGAGGTTGCATCCATAAAGATCTATAAATAAGATAAACTGAGATAATTGTGTAACTGCAGCTACTGTACCATTTGACTCTTTCGCTAGTGAGAACAATCTTTCCTCCTTATGTTGGGAACACCCTGTTGTCAAGCAAAATGACCATGGAAATCCATGGGAGTTTTCTTGGATAAGGACTGGAGTTGAGCTTAACCTTGGGAGGGAAGGGTGGTAAAGATACAGACTGGGCTTGTTAAGGGGTTTTGACTAAGGCACAAGAAGCAACGTTCAGTGTAGAAAAAGGTTAACAGTGGGGGTGCTGCAAGCTTCTTTGCTGGGTCTGGTGCTGCTTAATGAACTGGGAAAAGGAATGAGCAATGATACAGCAAAATTTGCAGATGACATTAAAGCTTTTCTGTCTTAACTCAAGCCTAGAAAAGATCAGACAGAACTTAATTGTAGACTTGCCCCCCGAGGAATGGGTGAAAAATGAAGGCAGAAGATGAGAAATAAATCTCAGTACTGAAAATTTGAAGCACTTGGAGAGAAGGACTGAGTATGCACTTTTCTGGGTTTTAAATGTGTTAACTCGGGAGCATAATGAGAAAAGGAGCAATGAACATCTGCTCAATGTGACACTGCAGGCAAAAAAATGTTAGATTTCAGTGGGAACTGAATATTGTTATTCTTTGAATAGCAAAGACAGTATTATGATATTTCATAGATCTGTAGCTGTTACACAGATCAATAGGTGTACCTGAAATACTGTGGGCACTGCTGGTCACATAGAAAAGGATAACCCAGAACTAGAACAATAAAAATTATTGGCACACTGCAAAGCTTTTACAGCACTTACAGGATGGAAAACTCTGGGGTTTGTTAGGGAAATGCAATAGCCTATAAAATGCTGAGCAGCAGAGAAAGCTTTTATCAGAAGCTTCTGTTTTACTCGGCAGCCCAGAAAGAAGAGGAGATGTAATGGAATCACAACTGGTAAAAGTACTGAACTGGTATTGCTTTAGGAGTGGGTGAACTGGCACTGCCACTAGAAGTCAAGGAGACCAAAAGCCCAGGAGCACCTCTTTGCATTACAGGATTTGCACAATTACAGTACTTTAACCCATTATGAAGTGTGTTTAAGCTTCTCATTTCATATTTAAAGTAATTTTTAACTATAGGAAACTGGAAAAAAAGAAGTGTGTTGGAAACATCCAGGACCAACCACTGTTAGGGTGTCCCACCTAAGGGACTTTCTGATCACAGGACCTGATTGATACTGGGAAGTCACAGAAACATAAAATGGTTTGGGTAGGAAGGGGCCTTAAAGAGCATCTGGTTCCAACCCCCTGCCATGGGCAGGGACACCCTCCACTAGAAAAAACTTTATTTTACATAGTTTCAAACTTCTCACCCTGTGCAACAGTGTCTTCGGGTCTTTCACCTTGAGGTCTTCATCTCATCTACAACAGTTGTGTCCCAACCCTTCTTTGATTTGGATTATCACTTTTTTTGGGCTACAAGTAGTTCTGAGACCAGTCGGATACTACATAT
This sequence comes from Nestor notabilis, assembly GCF_000696875.1. NCBI lineage: Eukaryota > Metazoa > Chordata > Aves > Psittaciformes > Psittacidae > Nestor > Nestor notabilis. The sequence continues at coordinate 2,177 of NW_009937722.1, forward strand.
TGGTTTCTTGGGGCTCTGTGTCTCAGTTGACTTCTAGTGAGCTTGTCCTGGTGCCTCGAAAGCCACAAGCTCACCCTGTCACCTCTTCTCAGAGGAATGAGTGCATGGTCTGACTGCTCTCCTTGGCCGCGTGGGTGCACAAAATCCTAGCAGTTCTTCACCTCTCTCGAAATGTTTGTAAACAACCCAGTGGTGCAGAAGTTATCAGGAGAATTCCCAAACTTCATTTTCTTTTCCTAGGGAAACCTGTAAAAACCTTCTGTGAAATAAAACCACAGCATTGCCCAAGTTGTTTACTTGCGGGTTTGTTCCTTGTGGTTTTTACAGCGCAGTTCTGCAGTTCGCTATTAGAGTGAGTTGTGTTTCCCCTTTTACTGGAGGGGACTAAGGGATAACAAGGGAAGCTGTCAGCTGTAAATAGACAAATAATTAGATAAACCCCAGAAGAAACTGTTAATTTCCTGAGCATGGCCATATGCTGAATTTTGTAGTTTTTGCTCCCCGTTACCTCTCCCTGCAGCTGGAGTGCAACTGTAAGTGAACATAATTTTAAATCTTGTTTCAGGGAAACTTATCCTTTACATACAAAGGTCTTTCCCGTGTCTTTCATGTGTCTGGAGCATAGGTTATAGAACATAGTGTGCGTATACACACACACCGACTTAGTGCTAGAGTTTACTGGAGATTAAAGGGCTACCAGAAAAACAAACCAAACAATTGTTTGGTTTTATTTCTCCTCAAGAAGTGCTAGAAGGTCTCCCAGAATGTTCCATGGAAGCCTTTGCAGGGCAAACTGTTGGTGATGCAAGCATCTCAGGCTTCATATCCTGTGAGCTAGATCTCAACCTGATATCAAGTTACCACCTTATATATTTCCAGGAACTTTGATATTACCCTAGATGAGACTTTGGCTTCAGCAGTGGCTAACTACCTATAAAATTAAGCCTGTAAGTGAAGTGGATGAAGAGAAGTGTTTACATTGGGAAGTATCTCTTCTACTGCCTCTGCAAAAATTCATCATTGATTTCACTTTCATATATTTCTTGCATAACCTCATTTGAGCTACCTGTGGGGAAGACTGTAATCCTACAGTAGCATTTAAAAGGTATCGATTATTTGTTGATGTGCAGAAGGAATTATGTTGTGGTGCTTTACTCTCTGGAGCCAGGAGGTCATCAGTCAGTGCTAGTGGAAGGTGAAGTTTTAGTTATTACTAGTCAGTCCTGTTAGTAATAGCAAAATACTGCCCGCACAAGTGGTTGTTTTTCAGGATTACTTCAAAGTGTCCAGCACGTGGAGAAGCGTCTTGCACCGTCCAAGTCCCTGGGAAACTTTGAAAGAAGCTCTTTGTGGTGTAGAGCCCTCTAAAGGTTAAGTGAGCCTAAGCAAGAGGGCCCAAATCTTAGCAATTTGCTAAATTTAGCAGTTTTAGCAATTACATTGTATTTCTTGGTATCCTTGAAACAGTAGGTCTGCAAGTCCGTAGGCTTGAGATATGCTCGTGAGGTGTAATACCACCATTTATTTTGTTAACCTGCAGGGAGTTGTGTATGTCAACGGGGTTTGCAGAGCAAAAATCATGCGAAGTGATGGGACCAATTTTTTTCCGTTTAGTGAGGGTTACCGGGGTTAGCAAAACAAAGCTCGTCCCTTATCTCTGCCTGACATGCTGCTATTCCCACCTAGTGACTGGTGGTCCCAAATAGAATGGAGGCGATAACCCTGCCTGGGGCACAAAACCCATGTGGCTGGGCTCGGCTGGAGGTACGGTCAGATCTCAGAGGGAGACATCACTTTGGTGGAGAATAGCAAGGCCGTGTGCCTTGTTAGCTCCAGCTGTGTCCCTGTCAACCCCGGTGCTGCCTGGAGGGGATTAGCTGCGTGATGCACTGGGCAGTAGTTTGTCTTGGTGGGCCTAAATAGATTGTATCAGCGTTACACCAGCCAGATGACTGCTTAAATGGCTTCAGCTGCCCCGGTCTAGGAAGTGTGTTTGAAACAATACCGGGGCTAATGCTTGAATGAAGCAGAAAAGCTGCCAGATGCTGCTCTTGCTGTGGGATCCTACAAGCTTAAAGCAGCCCTGAAGCCAACAGGTGCTTGTGGTCCTATGATTTTTCAGTTCTTGTTTTGTGCACAAGCTTCAATGTCAGATTGGTATATGACTTGTAAAGTAGTTTGGCTTGAGAGCTAAGCAATAACATCAGTGGCCCATGGACTTTAGGTTCATTAACGTGTTTTGCAAGAGGCAAAAATAATGGTTGTTGCCTTCTTCCCAGGCAAAGCTGTTTAGAGCATATTTATCCCATTCTGCTGTAAAGAGCTATGGGGGATGTGTTTATGCCTTAGCAGCAGCATCTCCTACATATAGACAGTTTGAGATGTTTAAAATACAAAACCAGAGATTATGTAAAATCACAGTTCACGAATCTTAGATTTACCAGGGACTTTCTAGAAGTTCTGGATTCGCCAGAGCAATAGCAGCTACCCACTGTAATTTCCACCTCTTCTCCCTTCCTCAGTCTAGTCTCATTTGATTGAATGTATATTGAGTTTCTTTCTATTTAAAACAATAGTCGTGGCATAATCTATAAATATGACTACTGGCTAAATGAATAAATACTTATGTTTTACATAGACAATTGAATTTCACCCGTCATTTGCATTTTCTTACATACTGTACATTTTATTGGTTTTGTATGTTTTTGTCTTCCTGGCAGGCAGATATTTCCAAGTCAGTATTTAACTGATGCATTCTAATTCATAGGAGGCTAAAAACTTTCTCTTTGCTAATATGCGTAACTGTAAGTGCATAATAATGAATTCAGTATCCATATATCTTTTACACTATTCACAGTCTGAGTTAGGAGCTTTTTCTGTATTAGCCAGTAATTCAGCTTGGTGGTGGTAGATAAGCAGGCTGACCTAGAGGTGGTCAGCCTGCCCCTAGAGGTGCTGATGCCCCTACTCCTGTTTTTATATGCAGTTTAGGGATCTTACTTTGGATTGTTTTTATTCTGTCCCATCGAATGGAACATCCCTGTTATGCATGTGTTTTATAGCTGTCCAGAGAACTCAAGAGAACGGAGCACATTCAGTGCACCCTTGGACTGTCTTCTGTTGCAGAAGGAATCTGGTTCTTTCATGCTCTGTGGGCTGAATGAGTGTGTAGTTGGTGGGAATAACTGGAAAATTTACTTTCAAACATCGTTATGGATCTCAGCCAGGCTGGCTGGGTAGACACAGCCCATCGGTTGTACAAGTATTCCTGGTTGTTTCGGTGGGAATGACTCATATGAGTATGGGTTACTTAGTGTAATAGCTGTATGACCTGACTCTTTTTTTTTTCTCTCTCCTTCCCTCCCTCTCTCTTTTTTTTTTCTTTTTTTTTTTTCCCCCAGAATCCTAAACAAGGCATATTCCTATAATTTACACTTAATTACACTTTGTTATAAATTAAATCCATAATAAACAAGCATGACATCACTAAAGGTATTAATGAGATAATGGCTTCTCTTCTGACAGGCAGGTCTTCAATTTGCACAGCGCAGATGTGAAATGACACCATCAGTATGTATTTGGGCTATGCAGTGATGTAAACTGCACACAGGCTTTCCCCTTTCAGCCAATTCACCTTGGCTTTTTAGATTGACAGGCAAACACTGAATCCTAAATCTGTTGCCTTTGCACTGACATCCAGGGGAATCCTGCAAATGGAGCAGCTATTTAAGTGTCGCCCTGTGTTCATACAGTCACCCTGTGAATCTCAGATGAGTGATTCTTACTAGACCCCAAATAGCTGACCTTTGGGAAGTCATTTGGACCAAGTGCCTGAAACTATAAGTGGTTAGACTCAGGAGCAACTTAGATTTCCACTGCAAATTTGGAAAAAGCTGGCAGTTAGAAGGTTTTCTTTCTCAATCTTCCATTTGTTCTTTCTGATGACCAGGGTGACATCTGGAAAGCAGAGCAGTTTAGATTTTTCCGAAACAATATTCCAGGACTCTCTGCCTGCTGCTTTTCTTACTGAAAGTAATAATGTAATTACCATTAAATTAAAAGGGATCAAGAGGAGGCTCTCATCCCCTACAGGAATGTACAGCAAAATAAAGCTTCTTATGGCAGCACTTAACCTCCCAATTTCAATTGCCACTTTGTAATGTTGCAGCAGGTCCTCCCTGTTTAAAGAAGGGAGCAGGCTCTCAGTTTTCTTGGTGCACAAAGAGGGATGGTTGCTTTCTTACCTGTTTGTTTTAATTACTTTTAAGTGCCTATTCTGACCTCTTTCTTCAGTTTTACAATATTAAAATCCCCAGTATGAAACACAATACCTCCTGAGAGAGAGCTTTAATTCTCACTCACAATAATCATAGTAGTATGAACAATATGTTTTAATGAAGACATGGATTGGGTTTATCTAGTGTTTCCAACCACCTCACAGCCAAAGGTTTTGATTGTTTGGTTGGTTTTTTGTTTGTTTGTTTGGGGTGGGGTTTTTTGTTGTTTTTGTTTGTTTGTTTATTTTTTGGTTTTTTTGCAAACTACCAAGTTTGGGATTTTCAAGGTTCTGACTTACCTTTGATTTCTCTAATGACTAACATGTTTTCCTTCAAAGTGGTAGGTTTGCAAGTTTAGTAAGTAGGACCATCATAGTTTCAGTTGTAGTTTCAACTTCCCGGGGTCTTCAACTTACCTGCCTCCGTTTTGTGTGCACACAGCACTTCAGAAGAGGAGTTTAAGGTGTCCTAGTTTTGTAGGTGTAACCATAACAGCTCTGAGTTAGAAGACGCTAACGCAAGGTTTCAGCATCTATGGCAGACTTGCTAGTACCTTCTAAGGAGAATAAGCTGTGTTGAACTGGAAGCATCTACAACCTTGACAGTGGTTTTGTGGCCTGTATTTGAGAGCAAGACTATGTCTTTACTATGACTAGTAAAAGATTATCCCAGCATCCATAATTGTGTGCAGTCATACAAAATCTGAGCCATATATTCTTCTCTATTTTGATGTTTCAGAGGTGGCATGCTTCTGTATATATATTTTTTTTAATATGCAAAAATAGGACTTCATCTTGCTACTCATCTGTCCCATTTGGGTTTGTTCTCCCTGGGCTGGACTGACTATGTAGGTCCAAGCCCCAGGCACTGCAGTAACAACAGAAAGTGGGCTAAATGTAGCCTGTATGGTGAGGTTTCCACTTCTTATGCACCCAAAATGTCTGTGCCTGCGTTGTGTTTGCATGTATGTTGCCACGTTTTAAAGCTGTCTGAAGGATGCTGTATTCCTAAATACAAGGGCTTGGGACACAGTCCAATTTCTGTATGAAAGTTTTGGGAGCAGAAAAAAGGAATAATTGAGTGGGAAAGAAGCTTAAAGCAGTTAGAAAAAAAAAAAAAGAGACAGAAAAGAAGTTTCAAAGTACAGCCTTCTTGGTTGTACCCCAAATTTCAGTTTATCTGCAAAACTACACTGGAGAAAAGGAAACTGTGTATAACCAAAACCAGAGGCAAGCATAACAAAAAAAACACCAAACAAAAAACCAAACAACAACAAACGCCACCCCCACCCCCCCAAAAAAACCCAACAAAACAACAAAAACCCCACCCCCCCACTTGTAAAATCAGAGTTGTGCTGTTAAGGTTGAGAAAACTTCAGGCTTTGAGTTTTTTGGAAGTAAAAGACAGGCCTATCTTTCGAAATACAGCTCATGCCAACGCTTGCAGCTCTTTGTGGAACTTCTTTGGTGGGAGGAAAGACTTCAGATTCAAGTCTCTAATGGAGACAGGGTGACTTTTAAGGCTGGGAGAGCTCCCATGCCCACTGAGAGAGCATCTGGGGATATTAATTTTCAGTAGGATGACTGTTCCAGGGATTGGGTTGTTTAAAATGCTGTAACTTTCACTTTCCAAATTTGGTTGTAATAAATGCTTTGAAGGCAAATATTGTGCATTATTTGTCTTTAGAAACCATCCAGATTTTACTGATAAATATATAGATAAGAAGGAAGTTAGAGATGAGCAATAACATTGTAGTTGCTTTTTGCAGGACTCAATACATGAAAGCCATTGCTTAGCTTTTAGATATAAACATCAGATTATAAACAGGTCTCATTAATTTGTTGATGACAGGTATTTTCCTTTGTTGTGGGCTTGTGTTTCAAAATTCTCAGTTTACAAGCAAATTACTAATCTAACATCAGCATTCTGAAGATGATGTTAAAAAGTAAATTTAACTTAAATTTAGTTGAGGTAGATTCAGCTCCTGAGTCTGCAGACAGCTCTAAGCAATAACTTTGGTCCTGTTCATCCCAGAAGGCTGTATTAGCTCTCACAGGTAAAGACTGTACTTTTGGTATAAGTACCTTAGCTCATAAACTGGTAACACAGAAGTATACTCCTTTTCTGAGGTTCAAAAGCCACTGCTACTCTCTAATCGGTTTCTAAAACCTCAACATTTTCTTATGCATCTCCATCTTTATGGGGTAAACTTTTACTTTACCTCTTGAAAGTGTCAATAAATGTGGAAAAATGTCTACACTGAAAAAAAAAACAGGTCTCCTCCCCAATTCACTCAAGCACTTGCTTCTGTGTTTTTCTTCTTAAAAGTATCAGTCATTTATCAAAATGACTTCACCAGTGTGTTGCCTGTAAACTGGCCAGTCATTGCCTGTATCCTGAGAGGTAGATAGGGCCTGGACCACAAATAGTTTTGAACGAATCCTACTGGGTTTGGTCTGTAGAGCTCATTTGCTTCCAAACAGCAGTTTGCTGTTTGTGGTTAATTAATGTATTTTCAAGGATGTCATTGCTGCAAGGGTAACTTCTGTTACTGTGCTTACACTATTCCTTTTCAGATAGTGTATGGCACGAGTGTGATCCAGCTCACTGGGGAGTAACCCTTTTGCTTCTCCATCCATGCAAATATCTTACTCCTCCAGTTGTCCCAGGGAGACTATGGGACAGGATGCTCCTACAGCTGAAATCTGAGTATATTGGGAATGTATAATGATATAATGGGCTTGTGTGAAAAAGTGTCTGTCCTTGCTGGGCATCCAGGGAGAACTGTGTAGAATCCTGGGAGTGCTGTACTGGTAGAGCAAAGCCTTGCTGATGAGCCCAGAGTGGTCATTTTGGAAATAACAAGCTTTGTGCTTATCCAAAATTTGACTTACGCTGGCTCAACTAACTGCAGTTAAAACATAGCTGTATAAATACTTGACTTTTTATATGTGGATGGGATTTTGGTAGAAGTAACATTGTAATTCTAATATAACTATGCTAACAAGGCTTAAGAAGTTTGACAAGTCTTCCTTTGGTCAGGACTCTGCTCAGAGACAAGATCTGTCCCTTATTTGTTACTAAAGCTTCAGTGGAGCAAGATGAATATAGATAAAAACATGACTGTCCATCCAGTTAGGCCACGGGAAGGGGGAATGTTTGAGAGGACTACCAGGGGGATGTAGGCAGACATGTTCATGGAGGGACTGGACAGGCATGGTCCAGCCTAGGAGGGAGCTTTGTCAAGGGAGCTATGTCCATAGCAGTTGCCTTCTCTGACCAATACAAGTGTGAAATATTCTCCAGCCATCCTTGGTATTTCAAGTGTTATTTACATATCTGAAGTGAGGTGATGGTGCACCTAGCTCTGGTGCAAGTTCTCCTTGAAACTTATTCAAACCATGTTTTCCACAGGAAAAAATGATCTTTATAACATTGAATACAATTTTTAAAGAAAATAATTTAAAAATTAATAGTTATTTTCAAATATGCTCATAATATCTCTTGATTATTTTTTCCCCCCATCTTTGTTCAAAGTTAGTAGTCATAGTTTTTACATGCATTACATAGTCATGCCGTAGTTTAATGGCTTGTACCTCTGGGCTTGGAAGACCTTCGTAAGAGTTTTAGCTTTGGAGCTTCAGTCATGTACAGATTAAACAAATGGGAATGATAAAGTTTATCCTGTTCAGTCGTAAGTCTTTAAATCTGACTTTAGAGAGCATGTGCTGTTCATGGTGTGATGTCAAATTGGGACAGTTCATGATGCCCAGAGAAGAAGGACCAGGGCACAGGTTTTATTTTGCCCTGGTAGTGCTGTTACTGAAATGTGTGTGCACACAACAGACACCTGCTTTCTACCACACCCAACCCATCTGTCACTAAGCGTGTGCACTGTGCTACGCTCAGATGGGACAGCATTTTCGTATGGAGCAGTTCAGTATTTGGTGTAAAGATTCATTCAAGTTTTCAAGGGACAATTTCATTTTTAGGAAGTGCTGGTTGTTGAAAGGCACATCATGCAGAGAAGCTGATGTAGCTGGTTAAATAGGTTTACTGTAGTCTAAATAATGTGCATTTCATATATATATAAAAATAATATGCAAATTCAGAGATGCATGTTTTATTTTAGTTTGAGATAGTAAAATGAAGGTGTCGCCAGTTTCAGGAGACAGATAAGCCTCTGCTCTGTTTTTAAATATTACAGCAATTGTAAGAAATATAATAAGTATTCATTAACTTAGTTCAGCATAATTAGTCAATGTTGGGATGAAACTTCTGTTCCTATGACTTCTGGAGCTGAATGTTTCAATCCGTATCACTTCATTAATATGGTATCCTAGTGAGCATGTTTCCTATTTTCTCCCATGGGTGAGATTCAGAGGTATGATGGAGCACTGTGTTGACTTCCCACAGGATGAGCTGGATGAACTTCGGGCTGAAATGGAAGAAATGCGTGACAGCTATTTAGAGGAAGATGTTTACCAGCTGCAGGAGCTGCGGCGAGAGCTGGACCGGGCAAACAAGAATTGCCGCATTCTGCAATATCGTCTCAGGAAAGCAGAACAGAAAAGCTTGAAAGTTGCACAAACAGGCCATGTGGACGGAGAGCTCATTAGGAGCCTGGAACAAGATTTAAAGGTGGGTGAGGGATTCATATTCATAGTGAAAGAGGACAGACCAGGATGTGGCTCCCTGCAATGGAAGGGAGGGTGACACATGAAACAGGCAATAGTTCTCCTAGTGTCAGGACCAATTTCCTTCTTGAGTGGTAGAGAACAAATATTCAGCTTATTCTCCTAAAAAGATGTGTTAGTGAGTAAAAAACATGTGCTTAGATTAAAAATGAAAGGAATGCTGTCAAGTTACATTTGTGCATTTGGAAGATTAAAAGGGTCTTGTTTTATTGGTTTCACTGAAAACCATAGCTTTGCAAAACTGTATAAACAAAACCTGATATGCTATTCCCAATTCATGTTGTTTTCTTCCTTTTCACTTCTTGCCTAGGCCAAATAATTGGAAGTAAGCCTAGTCAAAGTTCCATTTCTTAGTGCCTCATAACAGGAACAGACAATACTATATCAAGGCAGATAGAGAATCAAAATGCCCTTCACATAAACCCACAAATTACTGTAAAACAAAAAGTTCATAAAACTGAAACAGTTTTTATGTTTTTTCAGAAGTGTTTCCATCAAGGCTAAGCTTTGCATAGGCACGATGCTTGTCTGGCTTTACTCATATTTCTTAATATTGCTATCCTGCAGCTCTTGAAAGTATCTTCTGTAGAGAGGAGGGACTGCTTACCACTAGAATTATTATCATTTTGTACTTAAAAATGCAAAACATGAAACCTTTCAAACTGGAATGATTGGTTCCCAGCAGTGGAAATAGAGAGTGACATATCAAGTCATCAAACATTTCAAAATGTCAGAACTAGTTTTCTCTTTTATGATAGAAAACAAATTATAACCTTAAAATAATAGAAAGGATACATTACTCAGTAAAAATCTTGTACATAGATTCAAATGAAAGAGATACTGAGGTTTTTTTAGTTTGTTTGGTTTGATTTTGCTGACTTCTTGTATTCATCATTTTGTGTGATGAATCACCTTTCCAAATGTTTCTTTGATTACATATTTATTTTTGTTAGGCTGGACTCAGAAAACCTAAGCTAGCTTTATTTCTGTGCTTTAATATCACTCTTGCCTAGTTGTGGCTGCAGCTAGAGCAGCAACTTTGGGTGGATGAGACTGCTGCATGGATGCGGCTTTGATCGATGGCCTGTCAACTTTACAGCACAATTCCTTGTCTTTTGTTTTATCGACATGATATGCTAGGACTTTGATGGGAAGGCTTGGTATCTGCTTGTTTCCTCCTGCTGTTCATGACATTGCCTTAACATAATGTGGAGAGGGAGCTGGAGACGGGTAATCAAATATATTTTCATTTTGGATTTCTTTATTAGAAATGAATATTCATTTTGGTACTTGGAAGGCTTGGAGCCTTTCATCAACAGTCTCATAATTGAATTAAAAAATCTCTCAGCTGTCTAGGGCTGTAATATGTTTCCTGCTGTAGGAGACATGCTGTAGCTGTTGCTACTCATGGATCTTCTTCATGTGTTGTGCTCTTCTGACCAGGTAGCCAAAGATGTTTCTGTCAGACTGCACCATGAGCTGGAGAGTGTGGAGGAGAAACGTGTTAAAGCAGAAGATGAAAATGAAATCCTTCGGCAGCAAATCATTGAGGTGGAAGTATCCAAGCAGACACTGCAAAATGAGCTGGACAAGTTAAAAGAGGTAAGCAATAGTCAGGAAAGCCATGCATAGCGGTGTTGCTGGGTAAGATGGGAAATTTGACACACAGGCATCTTAGACTAATTCTTAAATTAAATGCTTGCTGATATGCTTGTATAATTGCCAGAAAGGTCTCCTTTGCTATATGTCCCAAGTGGGTTGGTAATTTAGAAGCAATAGAGAGGTAGATGAGCAATGCTGCGGTTTTTGTCCAGGGCTTCTCACAGGGCTTCTGTCCCATTTTAAACTGGCTTCTTAAAGCCTCTCTTCCTGCTGGAGTAAAACTGTCTTTCATTTGACTCCAGCTAGCTCTGACTCTCGTTTACACAGACTGGGACTTCTACCTATTTGAGAGTCAAATGAGGTGTGCATGACTTGTCTCTGAGAGAAGGTTCAGTTAAGCAAGCTGTTGTTTTGGCTAGTGCTTTTCAATGGTGACAGTGGGGGCCACCAGCATGAGCTAGGCAGC